>NC_090251.1:41167971-41197971 GCF_037325665.1 Littorina saxatilis | reverse complement strand
AGAGAGAGAGAGAGAGAGAGAGAGAACAAAATTCCCACGTATTTCTTGTCCAGTGCATCGAAGCATCCTTTGACCCATTTGACGACTTGGGAAGCTCCAGGGTACGAGCTATCATCTCTTAATATCTTCAGATTCAAGTCTTCAAAATAAATGAAAATAGTAATATTTAAAAGACACATCCATAGTTTTTTTTCAGTTTTATAAACTAAAGGTTGCTGAGCTTAATACGGATGAGCATGTAGTTGAGACCAGTGTTTGTGCTTTAATAATCATCATACATTACATGTGTTGCTTATATCCAGTTCATTGTTAAAATTAAGATGCTTAAAAGATATTTGTTGCTTATATCCACAATCAAAAAACAAGAAAGGTAGGTTGTTGGAACGTTTGTTATTGTTGTTTAAAATCATATTTTTTTGTTGTCTATATTTTTAACCTGCGTGCGTGCGTGCGCGGTGCGTGCATGCGTGCGTGCGTGCGTGAGTGCGCGGTGCGTGCATGCGTGCGTGCGTGTGTCTGTGGAAACGGAACTCTTTTTTAAAACTGCTGAGGCTAAGTGTAATTTAAGAAATACCTCCAAGACATCTGTCACCATAGGCCCTCTCGGGGAAAATAGCTCTGAGGTAGGTGATATTTGAAATGGCCACTGCAAGAAGTTTCTTGGCAAACAAGGCAGACTGCTGTTCTGTCACTTGTTCCACTGGGAACATTGATGCCCACTGGGGAAGAAAAAAAAACCCGAGTCAAACTCGATAAGAAATACTTTTCCCGTATTTTGATATATATATATATATATCTATTCAAGATTCTCACTTTAAAAGATGTGGAGAAAATAACGAAGCAAACAATTTGTAGATAATAAAAGACTTGTCTAGAAATGCTGGTTAATTTAACTCACCTTTTTTAAGCTAAACACATCAACGAATATTAGACAAAATGTTGAATCAGTGAAAGTGTAAAAGTTGCCTGGGTGATCGAAGTCAACCTGCCTCACAACCACTTACTTTATGTAACCTTAGGTTATTGAGAGCTCATAGATCACAACAATACGAGGGAAATGAATGTGGTGACATAGTATATACTTGAGCCTGGGTACTCACGGTTCCAGTCTTTTCTTCAGGGCGCACCATTTGTGACGTTGCCATTCTGGTTATTTGTTGTCTGCAATGATTGGGGAGTAGTGATGTTTAGAATACTGGCAGAAAAAAACGAAGACCCAAATGACAAAATAAAGCACACACTAAATAAAAATAGCCGGTTGGTTCTGGTCGCATTGGGCAATTTCTTGACTGAATGGGTTTAAAATGTAAGAAAAAGTAAGATGACGCAGAAAACCAACTTAATCAGTAAATGTCAGAAGAACCAATAGGGATGAAAGTCGGAAAGTCATTTGTGCGGCCGCCACTCACACTCACAGATACACGGTTAGGCTACAGTCAGGTGTTTTTTTCAGTCGGGATGTGTACAAATTACAATATTAAATTTTTTTTGTAAAAAGGACCAAAAAAGGCAACTTTTCAATGAATATTCTGTGCAATTATATATCGACAAATCATCACTTCTACTTCATGTTACAGTGTGCATTTTCAAGTGTATACATCATCATGCCCATCACACTTTCATATGTACGCAAGCCGTGAGTTTTAACGTGAAACTGATGAGAAGAAGAAATATAACTGCATGTTTTCAAACGCTTTACACCAATAATAGGCATCATACTCATTAGACAGGAATGATAATAACAGAACCTACTTTTGTTTCGAGGCTGGGCTGCTTTCCTTCGTTGATTCTATCTCATACTATCCGTATACCATTTATTTTCGTCTGCAGCCTTGATAGCAGACGACAACAGTAGAATGACGTCATTATAAGGGAGGTAATTTTCACAACTTGCTGTGAAACTAAAGAATATTTTCACAGACAAAGTGCTTAAAATTGATGAGAACAGTTGCTTAGGATGTCAGAGACTCATCTCTCCTACAAAGGAACAAAGTTAACAAAAGAAAAAGAACAAAACCTTACTATTTCTAAACAGCCATGATTAGCCGGAAATGCTTTAGTCCACTTCCTGCGACTGCGCAGTCGTTGCTACCAACAACCATCGGTAACAGCAGAAGGAGCAGAGTCTGTCCTTGTTTGCCGTGATTTGACTACTTTTCTTGTCAACGGAGGACATAATTCAGAATGTAGGTTGATCATATGATTATACTTCATGTTGTACTCGTAGTTGTTGTGGGAACTGTGCTTGTAATTTGTCGATGCCTGATTCATCCTGACCTGCACCTCAAAATGTCAGAACGTTGAGTCAGTCAACTACTCAGTCTGGCTGCTGCAAGTCAGCTGTTCGTGCATATCATTATCTGGTACTACACTTTGTCAAGAATCTTCTTACTTTATTTAACTTCAAAAAGCAGAACATGATTATAGCCACCACTCAATGTTCGAACTAGAATGTTTGTTAGAAGAAACCCAACTTTGGAACTGCAGAGTGCAGTTCAATAACAAGAAGTGCAACAGTGTCAGTTGTTTAAAGGGTTATTCCCACATGTGCTTTATACTTTCCTTGTGTGTGTTTTGTAACACCTGAGTAATTATATTACAATGAAAGCAAAGATTAGTTTTATGTCTACTGTGTGCCTGCTCAAGATTCCAAACATTCTCCAGTAAACAAAACTCAGTTGTGTGCACTGGGGTTTTCTGATTCAAGTGCTCCGACTCTTTACTTGAATGGACATGTTTGTTAGTCAGTTCAGGGGTTTTAGGGCAAAAGAGAAAGTATCGTTGTTACTGTTTTTGTGTGTGTTAATTTGACCCAAAACAGCTAGTGACCAGGTTTGCTAGTAAGATGTTAGACAGTATACATGCTGCTTATGCTTCCGTTTTGTCTGCTGGTTTTTATCCATTGTGTGAATTGTGACATCAGTATGATGGATATCATCTTTATCCCAGCGAAGCTGGAGGTATCCCACGAACGCTATACTGTAATCGACTTGAGAAATTTTCATGTCGATAATACATGATAAAGAAGGATTCGTTGTGCCCGATCAGGGGCTACAGTTGGAGATGGAAGTTCACCAAAAATTGGGAACATACTAACTAAAATACGGTGGGTGACATGGGCGCCCCCATTTTTTTTAGCAAACACCACCCAAGGCAGCTTTGGCCGGGTAGAAATTCCGTAGTTTCTAAGTCTATGGATAAAGATCGCGTAAGAAAATGACGTAAAAGGCTTTGACGTCATTTAATGCATCATGGCGTCATGCCTCCCTGCATTCTTTTTCTCTCGCGCGGTGTGTGTGTGTGTGTGCATTTTGGGCACATGTGTTAGTGTTACTGTTAGTGTGTGTATGTGTGTGTGTGTGTGCGCGCGTGTCTGGGGGTATGCGTCTGGGGGTATGCAGTGCCTTGGCATTGCACTTCTACTTAATTTAGGGTTAGCTTTTAAATTATTTAAAATCAATGTTTCCCTAATACTGTAGTGTAAGTCCAAAATGGTAAAGGTATAGGGTCGTCATCAAAGCAGATGAACATGAACCTCACCATTCTAATTTTCTTTTTCTCACATTTCCTTTCGGGCAAGATTGGAATGACTTCCGCATCAAGGGTTATTATCTGTTACTGAACGATGCATCAATGATGCATGTGTGCTCTTCAATGATTAGGAGGCTGTGCTGTGCAAACTGCTATTTGTGTATTACAAACACAAAATGTTTGAACGGAACAATTGTTAACATGCAGCTGCTAATCTGCCCTTGTCTGTTTCAGAACTATCATCATGCCTACCAATCCTGATGAGCCCTACTACTGCTCTCAGCAGATCAACATTCCTCCAGAGTTGATGGATATTCTGAAGCAGTTCACAAAAGCTGCCATCCGTACACAACCAAAAGATGTTCTTGCCTGGTCTGCAGCGTAAGTAAAAATGGATATTAAAGTTTAAAGAGAGGTCCCCGTAATTGTACAGATACCAGAATAGCTGCCCTGTTGTCGCAAATGCAACAGTTCTCTCTGTGTCTCTTGACATGTATACTCAAACATTTTTTCACTGAATTTCATACTCGGACACTAAGCATGGCATGACAATCTACTTACAAAATATGTTTTACCCCCTATGCTGTCTGTAGTACGTTAGCTGATGTCCTGTGTTAACTGCGCTTCACATGCATCAAACCATTTTCTTTATAGAAAAAAAAAACCCAACAACAAACAACAACACAAGGACACACTGTTAGTTGTTAATACAGGTGAATAAAGGTTATGCTTTGTATACACATATTTTCTGGCAGTGAAGAGGTTAAAAAAGTAAGTTTAACACGTACACTGCTTGTTATTGTGTGACATGCGCGCATGTGCACATGTGTGTATCATATATATATATCAATCAGTGTGTAGCGTATGCCTGTAGGTATTTCTTAGTTGGTCCCAGAGGAGGAATGCTTTGATTATCAATTTGATATCCATTCAGTAACTCTTGTTCTCTCTCCTAACAGCTACTTCCGTGCAATGGCAAAGGGTGAAATGCCACCAGTGAAGGAGAGGCTGGAGATGCCAGTGGCCACACAGAAAACAGACACCGGGCTGACTCCTGGTCTTCTCAAGGTCCTCAACAAACAGGTCAGACATTCTCACCAATATGTCGCTGTTATAAGGCCTTCATATTTGAGCCCTAACTTTACTTCGCAATGGCTTTGCGATGTGTTTTTACGAAAAATTCAGGGACAAAGCTTCGTGCAGCGACCTTCGTGAAGTAGACTTTGTGAAGTCCAATTCGCCCAATTAATATCAGAGTTTAGAGATGAGTTACCTGACCTGTGGGGTCTGTCCCTTTGTTTTGTACATTGTCTTTTATTGTGTATCATTTCATGCTTCATGAAGGTGCAGGCATACAGCTAAGACACTGACAATAAGAAACAAGTTGCGTAAGGCGAAATTACTACATTTAGTCAAGCTGTGGAACTCACAGAATGAAACTGAACATAGTCCGCCGCTAGTGCAAAAGGCAGTGAAAGTGACGAGCCTGTTTGGCGCGGTAGCGGTTGCGCTGTGCTTCATAGCACGCTTTACTGTACCTCTCTTCGTTTTAAGTTTCTGAGCGTGTTTTTAATCCAAACATATCATATCTATATGTTTTTGGAATCAGGAACCGACAAGGAATAAGATGAAATTGTTTTTAAATCGATTTCGGAAATTTAATTTTGATCATAACTTTTATATTTTTAATTTTCAGAGCTTGTTTTTAATCCAAATATAACATATTTATATGTTTTTGGAATCAGAACATGATAAAGAATAAGATGAACGTAATTTTGGATCGTTTTATAAAAAAAAATATTTTTTTTAAATGTTCAGATTTTTAATGACCAAAGTCATCAATTAATTTTTAAACCACCAAGCTGAAATGCAATACCGAAGTCCGGCCTTCGTCGAAGATTGCTTCGCCAAAATTTCAATCAATTTGATTGAAAAATGAGGGTGTGACAGTGCCGCCTCAACTTTTACAAAAAGCCGGATATGACGTCATCAAAGACATTTTTCGAAAAAAGAAAAAAACGTCCGGGGATATCATTCCCAGGAACTCTCATGTAAAATTTCATAAAGATTGGTCCAGTAGTTTAGTCTGAATCGCTCTACACACACACACGCACAGACAGACAGACAGACACACACACACATACACCACACCCTCGTCTCGATTCCCCCTCTACGTTAAAACATTTAGTCAAAACTTGACTAAATGTCAAAATACATGCAAAAATAGGCATGCAGGTTTGAAGGCGGAGAAAGATGGTTTATATCTATGAGTACTTAGAACCATGGATGTATTTATTTTGAACAGCTTTAGTCATTCCTTTTGCCTTCAGCCACCTTGAGGTTGACCACTGCATACTCAGAAAAAACACTTTATTTTTTTTTTAATCTCATACAATGTAATTATTTGTATGTCTGTTCACCCCAAAGACCATAACTTCTACGTACTTGTGAATGTTTCATGTTGGGTCAAATAAAATGTTTAATTAACTACTTACATTTTATTTATTTTTATGTTTTTATTCTGTAGTTATTCAGCATCATTAAACATTCTGGCAGCCTAGGTTCCATACATGTAAAACCATTAGATTAACAAGTATAAAATAATAATGACCGTACTGTATTACCTTGTTACTGTTACTGTGGAAACGTAAAAGAAAGTAAGTAACAATAAAATCTCTGAAATTAAATGGTATGTGATCTTAAAGCAGCATTGATACTAAGCAGTATCTACTGTACCATGACAGTGAAAACTTTACTATCGGTACAATATATTTATCTCACCTTTGCCTTATTTCAAACACTCACAAAATAGATCAGTTAAGTATGGCATTATCAATTTTCTATTTCAGCTGGGCCCCAAGAAGACTGTGGGTTTGAACTTGATCGAAGAGAAGTGGCTAGACCTGGCGTTGCCCAAGGAGCAGTTTGATGACCTTGTGCGCGTGGGCAGCTTCAGTGGGCAGGTGGAGTGGAACAGATTCTTCGCTTTGGCAGCATCAGCCTTAGGAGATGTGAGTACAGTGTGTAGAGCTCCAGGTGTGTGTATGTTTGTGATTGTGCGTTTGTGTGTGTGTGTGTGTGTGTTATGCGTTTGTGTGTGTGTGTATGTTTGTGATTGTGTGTGTGTGTGTGTGTGTGTGTGTGTGAGTGTCTGTGTGTGTGTGAGAGTGTGTGTGCGGGCTTGCTTTGCTTGCCATTACTTACTGGCCTCCTTTCCTTTAAAATCCGGTTTCAGCGTAACGGGTGAAGCTGCAAGCTGTATTTCTCCTGTAACGTGTGAATATGCATCAAGATTATTCATCCTAACCCTTGTTCATGTATTTTTGGAGCAAATCAGATATAGTGTCTGCTAATGAGCATGGCTTGTGAATATCATGAATTAACAGTCTCTTAAATTTGAAATACTGCATTGCATATAACCTCCATTTATTATTAATTTTCTGTTGTATGTACATGACAGAACATCACAGACGCTATGAAGGTGATATGCGAGATCCTGACAGCGGACCCTGAAGGGGGGCCTGCACGAGTTCGGTTCCCACTCTTCAAAGACCTCTACCAGTACCTGGCCAAGATTGATGGGGAAATCTCTCAGCAGCAAATCAATGATGTCTTCAACCACCTACAGTATGATGTGTAAGTTTGCTCATAGATGTGTACATAGCCAACTTGCACAATAGCCCCGCTTGATTAGCTCTTCTGTGCGAAAGAGAAGGACAGACCTGTTTACCAGTACGATTTGGGCGTATTTTGTACGCCAAATTATTATCGGTACGCAAATACGCGACACACGCACAAACTACGCATAAGAAAAAGTCTAGAATACGTTTTCCGGTGTTGGTGTGCTGATTACGGGATGGTACAACTGATACCGGTTTCGGTCGAAGGGAGATAACCATGACAGCGAGTCTTCAGCTGTGGAAACCTTGTTCAGTTGTTGGCACGTGCGATCGTCTGGACAATCGTGGCAAAAAGAAGCGGTAAAATGTGTCAGTTTCGGATGACTGTACCAAGTCTAAACAGCAGAAGCAGCAGATTTTCTTGGAGAAATATAAGAAAGAGCCAGGAATTGTGGAGTCTACTATGGGAAAAAGTCATGCACACTGCAAGTATTGTAAATCAGATTTCTCCGTTGCCCATGCTGGGAAATATGACATCGAACGACACTGCGGCATTTCCAAAACTCACCCGGACAAGGTTGCTGCAAAGAAATCCGCTGAAAGCTGCCAAGGAATTATGAAGTTCATTCCCGCAAAGCAAATCCTGCCAGAAGAAAAGGCTGTAGTCCGTGCTGAAGCAATGTTTTCTGAGATGATTGTAAAAATGAACTTGCCACTGTCAACCGCAGATGTTATTTCACGAACTTCATCTTTTCATTATCAATCTGTTTGGAAGACACTGGTTATAATGCTATAAACTGACAGGTAAATAAAATTGTTTTATCCCTGTTGTATTGGAAGGAGTTAAATTCTGAAGGTGTTCACAAGACATGCTATTCTTACACAAACACGTTTGCACCCACGCGTACATTTTCCCTAGCCCATGTGGCTTTGCTTGCAAAGTACACCATCTTTTTGAAAAATACACTCAACTTTTTGGAAAAGTACTCTTGCCTCGGGTTTAGGGTAAACAGGTCTGGAAGGAAGATTCACTTCCGTGCGGTCTTTTTTTTGCTCTCAAAAGTTATCGTTCCTTCTATACATACGCTATTTACAGTTACTGATCTAAAGTAAATGGCTACCGCGAGTGGGAATTTTCGTGCGATTGCAAGTACCAAAGTTGCAAAATTACATCAAAGAAAGAAAAATACAATATCCAGGATACAAGAAACCGAAGCTGATAAAGTTATTGAACAGACAACGGCCTCGGGATGGCACGTAATTTTGACGTCGAAGAGAATTCAGCCATCGCTTCACAAGTGTTCTCTGGCTTGTGTACGGGCCATGCTTGGGTACTTTGAACGAACTTTAGGATTATTCTTGCGGCTATCATTGCTGCAGCCAACTGCTGCACAGTGCAAATTCACCATTTTCAAGGCGAAGTGTCTGAACTGAAACGCTATCTCTCACAGAGCTATCAAAACATGCCCGCATTTTTTGGCAGATCTCGCAAGGCCATGCAAGGTATTGCAGATTTTTCGCGTGGCTTCGCGGCGCTGGCTGATAGGGCAAGTCGCCTATTGAGGCGTGTCAACATTTATGTTGTCAGTTTATTTAAGTAGAGTTTTTGGTAGTTTCAAAAAAGAAAGAAATATTCAAGTCTGTACCTTGTTTTACAGAGAGGAGAACATATACATGAGAAAAACAGCAAACATGATGTTATTGAAACTTGAGAAAAAAAAAAGAAGATTTCTTTGATTTTCTCAAGATCCAGAAGCAAAGTCAGATCGAGGGATTAAATTGTACAAACCAAAGCAAAATGACAGAGCGTGTCAAGCTAATTTAGATGTGTGTGAATGATGTATTCTAAGCACACACAAAATAAAAAATGTAAAAGAAAAGAATGTGACATTTGCCTTGATTTCTGTGATTGACCCAAATAGCTGTTTTGACCATTTGAAATGGTTACTTTTCTCCAAGAAAGGAAAACTAAGACTTTACATTGTTGAATATGTTCGCAGAGACAAACAAGAAGGATTTGTGATGCCTCGAAACTTCCTCAGCCCAGAATGCCCTCAGCTCTCATAAATCTTCATCTCAACCTGGCCGTCATCAGCATCGCCGATCGGGATCTTGACCTTGCCGTGAATCCCACCGTCATGTTCATACGCTCTTACTCATCCTCATGCTCGTGGACATTGTTTCTTCTCGGTCAGTCTGTGCAATGCTTGCAGAAAACCAGTATTGTGGGGGGTGGGAAAACAAAGGGAAAGGGTGCATGGAGCAGGTGGGATTAAGTGGGCTTTAGGGTATGGGGGTTGGTATGGAAGTGGAAGGGAAGGGAAGTTCTAACAGATTTCATAAGTTAATGTGAACAACTTTTCTTTTTATTCATCTGTTCTTGCAGAAGGCTGGTAAAAACAGAGAACTGTGCTTTGCAACATAAGTGGTACTGTACATACCACTATGTACCGGCTCATTTGACACACATTTATAGGGGCATAAATAGGGGGGAAGTTGGTGTGGGTGGGTGCGTTTTACTGGCATGAATACACTGGAAGAGGTACAAGTTGAAAGGATACACGCATGTAGGAACAGAGTAAACTGCACTTCGTGGTATGAAATGTACACATGTGAACTTTCGAATGTGATAAAGTGCTGTAAATGTTGCTTCTTGAGTTTAGTTCTTCTGATGGCTTTTCTGTGTTTATGCTTTCAACCATTTTCAATCTAAAGACAGTGCCTGGTTGGCTTTGTTTAAAAACCAAAGATAAATCAGGTTGAGAAAAAACACTAAACCTTTTGCAAATTATTTTAAAATGTTTGTCAAAACTATTTTACCAGATCCGTCCAACTCCAAGCATTGTTCTTGATTGGGGTTTTTTCAGGTGACTTTCACTATGATATTTTATTTTCTGTGATATTTGTACCAGCAAACTTTGTAAATAAAAAGTACAAAAGAGAATGCTGTTTGTAGAACGTTTTGTGAAATAGTGGACAGGTGCTAAAAGCAATACTCTCTTTCTTTCTCTCTTTACACACACACACGCACACACACACACACACACACACATGCAGCCACACACACACACACACACACACACACACATGCACACACACACACACACACACACACACACACACACACACACACATGCAGCCACACACACACACACACACGCACACACACACACACACACACACGCACACACACACACACACACACACATGCAGCCACACACACACACACACACACACACACACACACACACAAACGCATGCAGCCACACACACACACACACACACATGCAGCCACACACACACACACACACACACACATGCAGCCACACACACACACACACACACACACACACACATGCAGCCATACAAAGAATTAAACTACATATACGTTAGTTGTTATCAAACTCTCCCGACAGTGTGTGTGTCACACATATGCACACAAGCACAAACGAAATATCTGAAACGCACGTACGTGTAGCCATACACATATATATCCCCATTCTTGTTTTTTTCCACATCTACCCCCACCCCCAAACTCTCTCAAATCAAAGGAGACAACCCTTAGTTCATCTGCACAAACATCATGTTAAAGGGACTAATAACATGTTCCAGCCATCCAATACAACAAACGAGCAAGGAGGGAAAAAGTAAGATAGAGTGACGTCACTTCTGCAAGTCTCTGTGTTTAGAGAAGCAAAAAGAAGAAGGCGGAATCTTTTTACCTAGCGGATGGCGGAGAGGGTAAAGGAGACTAATTCTTGCCACCACAGTGGCAGCTACTGTCTACTGGAAATCAATCACTACCGATCCAGAAAACTGGCCCCCCGGGACGCGGGACAGGGAAAATGGTCACTTGCGGACCCTCAAGTCTTGGGACTACGTGGAGATGTTCTTTTCTGTTACTATTCTTGTCAGTCCTCTCTCCCGTCTACGCCCTACGGCGTGCAATGAAGTAGAAGAGGTTGGTTGGGTATTTTCATGTCACAGTTTCACATTTCTCTGTTGTTGGTGATTGTTTGGCGGCTGTCGTTGTTGTTGTTGTTGTTGTTGTTGTTGTTGGTGATGTTGTTGTTCGTCTTGTTGTTGTTGTTGTCGTCGTCGTCGTTGTTGTTGCTGTTGTTGTTGCAGCGAAGTGTTGTACTCCTCCGCCTCTCCAAAATGCTTTCCCCTTAACCTTTTGTCCTGATTGTGTCCTCTTTTGTTAGTCTGGCATGTAAGCTTCTTCGGTCCCTTACATTCGTCCTGCCAGAAGTCTGGCATCGGTGATTGTGTTGTCTTTGATGTTCCCCTCCTACACCACCCCCTTTCACCCTTTTGCTTACCTAGGATACCTACTCCCCTCACGGTGTGTGTGTGTGTGTGTGTGTGTGTCTGTGTGTGTTATATGAAGTCTTATATCGCGCGCGTATCTCCAGACTCGGACTCAAGGCGCAGGGGTCTATTTATGCCGTGTGAGATGGAATTTTTTACACAATACATCACGCATTCACATCGACCAGCAGATCGCAGCCATTTCGGCGCATATCCTACTTTTCACGGCCTATTATTCCAAGTCACACGGGTATTTTGGTGGACATTTTTTTTTATCTATGCCCATACAATTTTGCCAGGAAAGACCCTTTTGTCAATCGTGGGATCTTTAACGTGCACACCCCAATGTAGTGTACACGAAGGGACCTCGGTTTTTCGTCTCATTCGAAAGATCAGCACTTGAACCCACCACCTAGGAAAGGGGGGAGAAAATTGCTAACGCCCTGACCCAGGGTCGAACTCGCAACCTTAAGTGCGTTACCACTCGGCCACCCAGTCCCAGTGTGTGTGTGTGTGTGTGTCTGTGTGTGTGTGTGTGTGTGTGTCTGTGTGTGTGTGTGTGTGTGTGTCTGTGTGTGCGCATCAGTGCGCGCGCGTGTGTTTGTCTGTCTGGTTGTCGGTTTATTACTTAACATTGAACTTCTGTCTGTCTGTCTGTCTGTATGTCTGTCAGTGAAGTTAGTGTAATGCTGGAAATTAGGGTTTCCCTTCCGTCAGGCTCTCCTCAGCAGGAGACGTCTTCGCACGCCGCTGTGTTCTTGACGAAAAGTCGTCTGGAGCGGTCAGCAGCACAGTGATTGAAACCAATAAATCTCACGGGTCTGAAAGTGCTTCCTTGTTATTGTTGTTGTCTGCACCGGCCAGGATTCTTTTGGGGAATATAGAAGACTTGAAACTTTGCAAGCAGACGACTGACTTTTTGGTTGTCTGACACTTGAGCAGCGCATGGTCATTTCTTTTGGACGTTAGGTAGAACTCAGTGAAGGAGGGAGAAACACCTTCACATGATCTGGGGGAAGGGGAGGGGCGGCAGGAATAATTAAAGGGGCTGAGGGGGGGGGGTTGTGGTGGTGGTGGTGGTGGGGGGGGGGGGGGGGTTGGGTGGTGGTGGATAAATCCAAACAACACAGCAAAGGTAAAATAGCGACGATCTTGTTTTTACTTAACGTCTTTAGCCAGGTGGCTCTGGAGCTTTATCGTTTTTAAAAGAAACTTAGTCTGAAATTGAACTTCTTAACACTTACTCGAAGGTCCTATCCTGGTATGACGAAGTGTCTTTAAAAAAACTACTACGAGGCGAAGTGGATCAAGCCAATTACCCTACATGAATCATCATTTTTACCATGCAACCTTATCACTTAGTTAGCTCCCGCAACACGTAATCCCGCCCCCCCCCCCCCCCCCCCCCCCCCCCCCCTCACCTCATGGTTTTATTATGATTTATCGTATAACCAATCATGTCCCAAATATACCTATGATGCCTCCGAGGACGTTAAACTGGAATAGTCAGTCAGAAGGGAATCTCAAAGAAAGATCAGCTGTCAAAAACAATTGCGCAGGCCGAATCGGGTTTGCAGATCATTCCGAGAAGCGATGACTTGAACGCCTCTGCTTACCCTGTACCTATAAGGAACAGGCAACACTGAATTACTCGTTACACTAACTCAGATAAAATTCTAAAGACCGCACTGTCAGAATTGACGTAGGTTTCCTCGTGTAAACCATCACGGACTGCATCATTGATCTATTTTAGCTTTTACAATCAGGCCAAATAAAAATATATGTTGGTTTAGGGTAACCCGATCGACCCTATTTTTTCCCGCCGACCCTAAAACATTTTTTTTATTTCTAAAAAAAAACTAAAAACTTTGTGCACATTTTGCGAACCATACCGAGACTAAGGGAAGTAACCTCCTTTAAAATCGACTAATTTAAAAAAAAATAACATAAAAAAACCCGACCTACCGACCCTATCTTTTTTGGTCACGTTACCCTAAACCAACATATTATATCTTTGTTTGGCCTCAGCATCTTTCCCAACGGACACATACTAAAATCAACATCCTGATTACTTTGTAATGAAGTTATCTCGTAGATTGACATTGATGTATTGAGTCGTATAACATTTTTTAACCCTACACAGAAACTAGCCAGGCATAATTATCTGAAATGGTGAGAATAATCGTTTACATGGAAAAGATGGTACTTTTAACAGTACTAAGCTCTAGCAAAACAGAGTTAAAGAGATACATATTTTTCAGTTTTCATAAATTGTGTACCCACAAAGTCAACATTTCTATCACTTTAATTTTTATTTATTTTTTTTTTTTTAGAGCTTAGCCTATGGAACAAAACATCTATCAGAATGTCTAAAACATTTCTGCAACAGTTCAAGTCATTCTGGCGAATAGTTTTGAAAATTATCTTGTTATTCGTGAACTAACATGTTTCGATTCATCGCTTTGCTTATTTTTTTCAACTAATAATATTTACGAAGTCAATCTAAAAGGAATGTTTTTGTTGATCATCAGGGCCGGACTAGGCTAAGAGGACGGGGGGTTGGGGTTGCCAGTGGTGGTCCAGGGGGATGTTCCCCCTGGCGGGGTCAAGGGGTCAAATGGTCGCTCCTTGCATGAAGCGACAGTGTTTGCATAAAATAAACAATAATAAAAAAAAAATTAAATAAGTGAGGTACATGTTTAGGCTAGGGGGGGGGGGGGTTTGGGGGTTGCGCAACCCCCATAACCACCCCGGTAGGCCCTGATCATATACTATTATTCTACATACATTGAAGCAAATGCGCACCAACTTTTAACACAAACACAGTTCTGTTTCATGAATGTTGTGGTCAAATGCCTTGTAGAAATAAACGTTGTATTTTCATGGTACACAAGGTAGCTCCTAGCCTTAAACGTACATTTCTTTTCGTGTAGAGCATTATGTAAAGCCGCACAGATCCGTCAACGTATTTTACATGCGATAATTGATTGCTTGCATTTGGACACACACAACAAATTACACCTGGTTGTTTTTTTGGATGTTCCCCCGGACAATATTTGGAACTTTTTGAAAGAGATAAAGATTATTAAAAAGATTTTAATTACCGACTGTAACAGAATGTGAGTTTCAATGTACCTTCTTGTTTTTAAAGAGTTGGTCGAGATCGAAACAGAGAATAATTTCTTTTCTTCGTTCATGGGCTGAAACTCCCACGGCTTTTACGTGTATGACCGTTTTTACGCCGCCATTTAGGCAGCCATACGCCGCTTTCGGGGGAAGCATGCTGCGTATTTTCGTGTTTCTGTAACCCACCGACCTCTAACACGGATTGCAGGATCTTTTCCGTGCGCACTTGTGCTTGCGTGTACACACGAAGAGGGGGGAGGGGGGTAAGGCACTAGCAGGTCTGCACATAAGATGACCCGCAAAAATCTCCACCCTTAACTCACCAGGCGCGGCCGGGATTCGAACCCACGACCTTCCGCTTGGGAGGCCGTCGCCTTATCCACTAGACCATTGCCCCCGTCAAAAAACAGAGAATCAGATCGATGCTCAATCTTTCCCAGATGACCCCTCGGGTTCTCGAGACACGAAACCTCAACCAACCTGGGCTGCTTCAAGTGCAGTGTGGGAATTTTTAACGACGCACATCAGGATGTTGACAAGTGCTTAATGGAAAACTCTACCCAACAGAACTTACCATTCTGCTCAAGTGAACACAATACGAAACTCTTCCCAATAGAACTTACCATCCGACTCAAGTAAACGCAATACGAAACTCTTCCCGACAGAACTTACCATCCGACTCAAGTAAACGCAATACGCAATACTTGTTCCACTCCAAATTGTAATGATCACAAGCCTATTGCGAAAAAAACAATCTCTAAAAGAACACACCCTTTTTCTCAAAAACAGTACAAAAACTTAAGCTTCGCTATGTCCTCATTACCTTTTTGAAATCGCTCTAGAGTCGCTGAAACCAAGTTGGCGAAAAGTCTGCCCTGTGAACGGTCCCAACAGCGACTTGAAAACTCAGTTGAGCGCAGCTCGACTCCGCAGCGATAATTATGCAAGCGACTTGGAGCAGACTTTTAATATCGCGCTGAACGATTGGTTTGCTCTTGCCAGAAAACACCAAACCTACCGGGCAAACCTGAATGTGCAAGTCAGATACGAATCGTTGCTTGAAGTCGGAGCGTTCCCGCTGTTCAAACGGGTAGCGACTTGGTTCTGAAAAAAATCACTGGAAAGTTGGTGGAAAGTTGGTGGAAAGTTGGTTTTAAATCTACCATGTAAACAGCCCTTGACAAGGAAGTTACGGTGACGCTGACATGGGGTCATTGCATTCAAGTCGCCTGCAACAACGTTACCAAATCCCACAGAGCTATAGTTGCCTGTCGAATAACATCGAACAGGAATTTCTCGCTAAACGATCTGTCGCAGTGTGTCGTAAAATCCACCTACCGCGGCGCAATAAAATGCGACAAATAGCCAATCCAGAAGGAACATTTGGATGGGGACAAGCCCTTCGTGCAGAAACTCCCAATAAGAACCTACATGTCCCTTCCTTCTCCGGCAAAGCGCAAGAGGCAGAGTGTCGCTGTGTGTGTCCCTCGAGCTCTTTCCTGGTCCTGTCATTGATTGCAGTACTGTGCGGGGACAGGGCCACTGGGATGAACCCTCCTCTTGACACTCTCACGTCGGCACGGGCGACCCGTGATGGCCTAATTGCCGTTGACAGCATTTTCTTAGTCCTTCTTGGGCATGGGACCGTCTTATTCTCATGTTAAAACTGAAAGTGTTTTCAGGGTCCTTATTGGAACCGTCTCATTCTTATGTTGAAACTGAAAATGTTTTCACAGTCCTTATTGGAACCGTCTTATTCTCACGGTGAAATGACAGCATTTTTGCTTCCTTGGAATCCGGAGAGCATTTTCTAATTAGTCCTTGGAACTGTCTTCATTTTTATTTTGAAACTGACGGAATGTGTGTGTGTTTATTATTACTATTTGTGGTACCTACACTGTGTGTTCTTTTGCGGAATGTGACTGCAGCTTGTTTAGAGTACTTAATATTATAGTGAGTGAGATAAAAGCAACGTGTGCAGTTGTTTTTGTTGTGGTAAACTTCCGATTTCTTTTAATTTCATACAATGTATCTGCAGCTTTATAAAGTATAGAGCGAGTAAAGGACAAGCAATTCACTATTTTCCACAGAACTCTTACACTTTTCCTCATGTGAAATTTCAAAGTACAAGAAATGTCCTACCCTCATAGGAACTGGTACAGATTTCTACCTGTATACGGAATAAAAAATAAAAGGGGCGAAAATTACAATCTTTTTTAGAACAGGTAGATTAGGGCTGCATGGATTTTAGAAAATGGGGAAGGGGTGGGTATAATGGAGTGTCACCGCTGTAATAAATTCCTTTCTTTTGTGGATTGTGTTGGAGTTTACCTTTGTGGGTTTTGTGGAACCTTACTTTTGGTGAATTGTTCTGAAGTTTCCTTGGTGTATTGTGGGACTTTTCCTTGGAGGATTGCATGAAACCTGTCCTTGATGGATTACAACGGACCTTTCCCTGATGTTTTGTGTGGATCTTTTCCTTGGTGTGGGTCATTTCCTTTGTGGATCGTGTGGGACTGTTCCTTGGTTGATTGGAAGAGACCTTTCCTGTTTGTATTAAATTGGAATGTTTTCTTGGTGGATTGTTGGGGATCTTTAGTTGGTGGATTGTTGAGGATCTTTAGTTGGTGGATTGTTGGGGATCTTTAGTTGGTGGATTGTTGGGGATCTTTAGTTGGTGGGTTGTTGGGGATCTTTAGTTGGTGGATTGTTGGGGATCTTTAGTTGGTGGATTGTTGGGGATCTTTAGTTGGTGAATTGTTGGGGATCTTTAGTTGGTGGATTGTTGGGGATCTTTAGTTGGTGGATTGTTGGGGATATTTAGTTGGTGGATTGTTGGGGATCTTTAGTTGGTGGATTGTTGGGGATCTTTAGTTGGTGGATTGTTGGGGATCTTTAGTTGGTGGATTGTTGGGGATCTTTAGTTGGTGGATTGTTGGGGATATTTAGTTGGTGGGTTGTTGGGGATCTTTAGTTGGTGGATTGTTGGGGATCTTTAGTTGGTGGGTTGTTGGGGATCTTTAGTTGGTGGATTGTTGGGGATATTTAGTTGGTGGGTTGTTGGGGATCTTTAGTTGGTGGATTGTTGGGGATATTTAGTTGGTGGGTTGTTGGGGATCTTTAGTTGGTGGATTGTTGGGGATCTTTAGTTGGTGGATTGTTGGGGATATTTAGTTGGTGGGTTGTTGGGGATCTTTAGTTGGTGGATTGTTGGGGATCTTTAGTTGGTGGATTGTTGGGGATCTTTAGTTGGTGGGTTGGAAGGGCCATTTCTTTGTAGGATAGTGTTGACCCATTTTATTGTGGATTTCGTGAGAGTACAAGCGCAGGAGGAGCTGAAGATTACCAAGGGATTTCCCACGTTTAACATCTTTTTTTGAAAGAGATGCAATATAGGAGTACAACACTCGATATTTTTCACAACCCATTACTTAAACATCCACATCGATTGTTTCATTATTTATTAGTGCGTGAGTGTCACTGCGCAAATGTATGTAGGTTGATTTGTCTGGTTCTCTTGGAAGAGATCCCAGAAGTCAGTCAGGGTTCAAGTCTGTTTGATCCGCGGAATTAAAGAGTAATGAGGTAGCCGCTAACGACTTGATCTAGGCCAGAAGAAAGCGAGGTCGCACGTGCCAGACTTGTGCTAAAACTGGACACCATCCGTAACGATCTTTGGAGCGAAGGTGTTGCAGAGTTTCAACACAAGACGTTAACTCAACCTGCTTTTTTGACATCCGCAGTGAAATGGGCAACACCGTAGTTTTCTGTGGCAACGCGAAGACAGTCGCAAAGGTGGTTCTCCTTGGCGCTTTGCTTTCTAGTTTTGTTTGCCTACTCATCTGTTGCTGATGTACGATTGCGAGGTTCAGGCCGAAACCTCGATTTCAACATCCCTATTTCACACGAGAATACCTGGGAGACTGACCAATCAGGGAAGAGATCGAACCCCGATACTCTGTGTGCGTGTCTCATTCCTAAACTCGGCTGCGGGCCACTTTTTCCACTTCCTTCCTCTCTTTCTTTTCCCGCCTTCCTCCCCCTTCGATTTTGAAGGGCTTTGTGGGAGGTAGCTTCGAAGTTGAATGATTTACATCGTCCATCACTTCCTCTCGGAGTCGCTTCTGCGCGCGTGTGTGTGTGTTTGGTGTTTTTATTTGTAATGTGAAACTAATTCGTTCTTGACCCAACGTGGCCATCCATTTCACAGGGGCTCAACCAGAGAGCCACCACGGTTCGGTGATTTGCTTTGCGCTCTGTGGTTCCAGCGCGCGTGGACTTGTGAAGCATTGATTCAACCTGAGGCTTCTTAGGCCAATTCCTTGGGAGTGGTGTACACACTTTTCTTTCCCCCCGCCTTCCGATTGTCGATTGGGTTAGCGGAGTAATTCACTACTCAGGGAGATTACATTGCAGTTGTTTCAGTTGTTCGTGCAAGGATTACATTGCGACTCCGTGTTTCTCTTTCTTGCGAAGATCGCATTGCAACTACTTCTTTTCAAGGATGAAATAGCACTGCATCCCTGCGACAACCATACTGAGGTTTTTCTTTACAAATAACATTACAGTTCTGTTTCTTTTATTCGTTCGTGCAAAGCTGACATTGCGACTCAGTGTTTTTCTTTCTAGTAAGAAATGGTATTGCAACTTCTTCTTTACAAGGGTTACGTTACAATGCTTCCCTGCAACACTTATTCTGCAGTTAATCTTTTGGGATAACAAATGCAGTTTTGTCTGTGTCGGTGTAGCTACTTCCGATCCTTGTGATCGTGTTTTTGTGGGTTGTTTTTTTACCGTTTGAGAACAGAGATAAATTGCAGCTTTGTTTTTGTAGCTACTCATTGTGATCGTGTATGTTTGGTTCAAACAAGATTTTATTCCGAAAACATGGGGTGGCATATTATATAGTACAACAGAAGCAATTGATACCACACAACTCGCTTAGCTGCTCATACTAAGTGTGGTTCATAGATTCGTGTATGTATGTGTTACCTTCAAGACCATTGGTTTTTAATGAAGTTTTCGTGTAGTCATCAAGCTGGACTTTTCTCTGAATGTAGTGTAACATTTTCAGCTTTAGTTCTCAGCATGTCTCCAGACGTGTTTTTCCCCAAAAGATGTTCGCTGATGTTGTAGTTTTTTGTTCGTGCGTCAAAATGCCAATTATTAAATCGGTTGAATGAAAATAAGACAGAATGGTCATGATTGCACCAACACCGTATACACGATATTGTCACTGTTTCAACAAGGCTTTGCTTCTCAAAGAAAATCGTCGGTGTTAGGAAGATAATGCACTTAGAAAATAATGCACCTAGAAAATGGCAGTGAACTTTCTGAAAAGCTGACATTGATTTTACATTTTCTCCCTTCGCGAACTTTATGCTCCTCGCAAAACTTCGGCGTGTCTTCATAGCATAATATGATTTTGTCTGACCACAAAAAAACAAAAAACAAAAGTTTGCGGTTATTTTGCGCCTTTTTTGCACTAGTGTTCTTCAAAGTAAAAGTGTGTGGTGTGGTGAAAGCGTTCTCCGTTTCGTGGAAGTAAACTTATGACATAAGTTAGCTGAAGGAAACTTATGACATCAGTTAGCTGAAGGGTGTCTTTGTAAATTTAGCACTCTCTATTCTTTTGTGGTGATAGGATGTGTCAGGAGTATCCCTGAACGTTTCCGTACTTGTGCGTATGAAACCTTTATCTAAACCAAGAAGATATCCTTTCTTGTTTTGTGTGTGAAAGAATTTGATTCTTTTGAAAATCACAGACCAAGGCAGATATGATGTCAACACTTCCGCAGGGCAAACTGCAAGAGTGCTACCGTAACAAGAAATAAGTGTGTGGTGTAGCATCAGATCATGGTCAAGTTTTAAACTGGTTTTGGTTCGGATTTCGTCTTCCATTAAAAGTTCAGAACTTCCAATAAAAGTGAAGACTGCTGGAAGAAACTGGATTTCTATCGGGGGAGTCGTGGGCGGACTCAAGGCATGGCTGGTGACGAGTGACTTTCCAATAGAGACTCTCTCTTCAAGTAAGTACAAACGGAGATGGTGACAACAACATCTGTTGTTGTTGTGATGGTGATGATGATGACACAAAAATGTGATGGTGGCATAAACATCGGTTGTGATGGTGGCATAACATGTGATGATGACATTAAAATGTGATGGTGGCATAAACATCTGTGATGGTGGTATAAAATGTGATGGTGACATAAACATGTAAATGGTAGGCCCCTATACATATTTGCAGAGTGTCTTAAGGTGAGCCTCGAAATTTGACAGACAGACAGACAGATAGAGAGAGATAAACAGACAGAAAAACAAACAAGACACACTTAGAACAACAAACAACACACACACACACACACACACACACACACACACACACACACGCACGCACGCACGCACGCACGCACACACACACACAGTCACACACACACACACACGCACACACAGACATACAGACACACACACACACACACACACACGTAAACACGCGCGCGCACACACACACACGCACGCACATAACACACACACACACGAACAGCCCCCCCCCCACCCCCACAACACCTCACACACAACTGAAGCCTTTACGCAGCAAAGAGCTAGCTGTTATTCCGTACAGCACAAGCTTAAAACCACTAACACCATCCACATTGGCTTCAGCAATTCAGCAATTCTATACCAGCCCACTCAGCGAATGTGTCCCAGATGATTGCCTCCAAAACACACACACAAGTGGAAGACGCGTGAGAAGGGGACAGAGAAAAGGGAAGAAAATCGTTTCTCCACGAAAACACAAAAATGTCATACCGCAATGCAAAACGTGTCTTAACGACAAAAGGGAGGGTGTTTTCTCATTCGATTTAATTACGAGTTGTACAAATAAACCGGGGGTCCAAATCTTGCAAGAAATGCTGCTGTGGTGGTGTACGTGCGCTATCTTGACATCTTTTACATTTGGTCAGTGTTTGGCTGAATGTATTCCGGTAGACTGGGAGTCGAGACGAAGGTGTGTGTGTGTGTGTGTGTGTGTGTGTGTGTGTGTGTGTGTGTGTGTGTGTGTGTGTGTGTTAGTGTGTTAGTGTGTGTGTGTGTGTGTATGTGTGTGTGTGTGTTTGTTTGTTTTTCTGTTTGTCTGTGTTTTTGTCTGTCTGTCTGTCTTTTTGGCTGGCTCTGCAAAAGTTTAAGCGACGACGTTAAAAGTCAGGTTCAAGCGGGTTCATTGATTTGAAACTTTCTACTGTTCTTCTAACAAGGATAGACACAGTTTGAAGGCGGATGTAAAAATATCCAGTGAACGGATAATTGGCTCTCTCCGCGTCTGGAGATAGACATTGACTTACCCCCCGCGGGTTAGGAGGAAGAATTTACCCGATGCTCCCAAGCATGTCGTAAGAGGCGACTAACGGATTCTGTTTCTCCTTTTACCCTTGTTAAGTGTTTCTTGTATAGAATATAGTCAATGTTTGTAAAGATTTTAGTCAAGCAGTATGTAAGAAATGTTAAGTCCTTTTGTACTGGAAACTTGCATTCTCCCAGTAAGGTAATATAATTGTACTACGTTGCAAGCCCCTGGAGCAAATTTTTGATTAGTGCTTTTGTGAACAAGAAACAATTAACAAGTGGCTCTATCCCATCTCCCCCCTTTCCCCGTCGCGATATAACCTTCGTGGTTGAAAACGACGTTAAACACCAAATAAAGAAAAAGACATTGACTTTGCCCGCTGACGCTGCAGAATCGAATTTCTCTCGTGGTTGAAGATCCCGTTTTAGAATCCAGTTGTGGACGGAGAAATTGTTTCTTGCACATTTAATCAAGCGTTTTCCGCCCGCGGTTACTGAATCTGAAGAAAAAAAAGTTCTGTAAGCAAGAAAATTGAACAAGAAAAGAAACTGATAGACAGACAGATAAGTAAATAAGAAAGGTGCGTGTGTGTGTGTGTGTGTGTGTGTGTGTGTGTGTGTGTGTGTATATATATATATATATATATGTGTGTGTGTGTGTGGGGTGTGGGGTGTGTGTGTGTGTGTGTGTGCACGCGTGCGTGAGTTAGTCAGTGAAAGAGTGAGACAGAAGAGTGACTGAGCGGGTCCATAGTCCTGTACTTTTTCTCACGCTAATTCTCTACTTCTGATGCGTATTGTAATCGACCATGACAGGGGCACTAAATTAAAACTCTCAATTACCCTTTTCTAAATTCACTTGAACAAGGAGCTATAGCAACTTAACAGATCTGTTATGGTAGTGTAACTTATTGGTTGAAGAATAAGTAAATCAACAAACAAACAAACAAGGAAACAAACACTAGCAAACAAACAAACGAACGAAGAAAAAAAAGGGTGAAAATGGAGAAGGGAATGTTCTTATTTTGAGAGCAGACACTGACAAAAACACCGTTACATGTTACTAAACCAGCAACTGAAATAAACAAACGAACACACAAACAAACAAACAAACAAACAAACAAACAAACAAAGAAAAGGTTGGAAACAGGAAAAGGGACACTGAAAATAAGACAGTCACCTGTTACTAAACCAGCAACTGAAACAAACAAACGAACAAACAAATAAATAAAAGGTTGAAAGAGGAGAAGGAAATGTTCTTATTTTGAGAGCAGACACTGACAGTGACAAAACGACCGTCATATGTTAAGCTTAGGTCCCACTATCACGAATATTTTGTCGAACCACAACGAGTTACTACGATTTTGCCACAACGATGTTTGTCACGAATGATTGCGAAAAATCGGCCGAACAAGAACGAGGTAATACGAATCGCAACGACCTCGGCGATTTTCTCCACGAATCCCACATCGTTCTAGTTCACCGTCAAAATTCGTCACAGTGGGACCTAGGCTTAACTAACCCAGCAGCTGATTCTCATGCCGCACCACGACTGAAGCGGACTCACAGACTCAGCGCCCAAATCCAATTATTGATTTCAAGTGATCCGTTGAAAGGGTATGCCCCCTTTTTCTCTGGCGCGTTTTGTCAACATGGGTTCTGCTCTCAGGCAGTGATAGGGGGATAAGCTTTTTTTTTCTTTTTTCTTATGTAATCCTTATTCTACTACCCGCGTTACAGTGGAACCCCTCCGCCCCCCTTTTCTGATTCACGACACCCCCCTCCCTTTAAAAAAAAAAGGTTTGGTGATCGTTATTTTCTATTCAGAAACCCCATTTTAAGACTTCCTCCTTTTTATGGCGGGGAGGGGGAAGTCTTTTTTTTTTTTTTTTTGGGGGGGGGGGGGGGGTGGTACCACTGTACTGCTGTCCGTGCCTCGTAAAAAAGCCAAGTCCAGGCTGAGGTCCGCCAACGTTATGATGGACGAGGAGCTCAGCCAAGCGGGAGGGATCGCAGATCGAAGAAGATGCAGGGAGATTCAGAGACGCGAGGCTCTAGACAGCACATCGTAATAACACGGTGATGCGCTGCGGTTCACAGGTCCTTCGCAACATCGATCATCGTTCTCCACTTTGGGGCTGGGGCCTGTCTGCGACACCGTCTCTCCTTGGCAAGGTCCTCAGCGGATCGGGCCGGGAAGTTCTTAGGAGATGTCCTTTTTCGCCACTGTAAATTACGGTTGGAACCCTTTCAATGTACCTGTCTTCCTGTGAATAACGCTTATCACCACAGATCCGCCCAGGCGTTTATATAAGATAGGAGCGCATACACTTGGATATATACCAAAAATAAACAGCGTAGCTGCTTTTTAGGTAGATCGGGAATGTTTTGGTAAATGAATTTAATAGCCAACACCCAGTTTATTTTTAACAAAACATTCAGTCATATATTTGAACGTATAAGTATTCACAGAATTCAAGACCGTACAAATCAAATTTATTGATTTTAGTTTTGGACAGGTAAGCTGCTCAGACTGTAAAGTTTCAATAAATGTCGCATCGGTACAATGATTCTTGCAAGTACAGCGGATGTTGAAGGGATTTGCTCGTGGGATTTTTTAGGGTTTCATTTATATGAAAGGACAGAATTGTTAATACTTTCTGTACATAACATCTGGAGATGTTCCTCCTTTTTTAAGACTCCCTCCTTCTTAAGACATGATTTTCTCAGATTGCGTAGTTCTTAAAAGCTAGGGGG
Organism: Littorina saxatilis; assembly: GCF_037325665.1. NCBI lineage: Eukaryota > Metazoa > Mollusca > Gastropoda > Littorinimorpha > Littorinidae > Littorina > Littorina saxatilis. Next base: position 41,173,279 of record NC_090251.1, on the reverse strand, counting down.
GGAGGGGGGGGGGTCCACTGAATTAGGGAAATCTCTGGTTAGAATTTCAGGCAGCACTGAAACACTAGCCTCGGGGGAGATGGATACAAATAAAATAAAAAACCACGCATTTAAACGATTTTTGTTGCCCCCCCCCCAAAAAAAAAGCAAAAGACCATTCATAATATTTTCTTTTCCCACAAATAAGCACGTACGTAATCTAAATCTGGGTGTGAAAAACTATCCGTAAAATTGCTCTTCACGCCCAACATGTTATTTTCTTTTAATGTACAGGCAAGGGAACAACGAGAGAATGGAACAAATACCATGTCAAGGATGTCGTTTGGCGTCGGCAGCCAAAAACGTCGCCGTCATTTCGGTAGTTTTGCCGAACTTCTTTCACAGGAGAGGTCGGCAAGTTGACGCAAAGAATTGCCTAAAATGTCGGATGATTGTCGAAACTTTATGGCAGCTTCGGCGAATTTGCCATGCAAAATAATTTCTAGCGACGTCCCTGCGTGTGAACGGCGTGGGACACAGCTTTGGACATAGCGAGTAATGGGCTCAATGCCCTCTCAATGATGTCCGGGTTTTCCTGGCGGCTGTCAATACAGCATTTCCACTACAAGTAAGCCTAGGTTTAGGGGGGGGGGGGGGGGGGTAGCTTACAGGGCCTCTCAGGGGAGGTTTCAGGGGAAGAGCTTGAGAGTTTACTCGAGGAGGGGTTCTTTGTGGGGTGCTAGAATTAACGGCAATGCTGTCAACAGCGCGTCACGGAGAGCTAGCTATATAGAGTAAGACGAAGTTGACATGAGGTGTGCTGAAGATCCGTTCGCGGAGTGTGGTTCATTCTGTTTAAGAACTTGCGTCGGAGACAATATCGAGAAGTCTGAGAAAAAATTATAGCACAGGATTTCTCAAAGGAGTGGGTTTAAACCACTATAGCTACAGGGATTTGGATTTTTGGGCTAAGGAAAAACAATGAAAGGCGATAGAGCTAACTCCAGAGCCGCTCTCTAATGGTGCTGCAAGGAGAGACGAAGACGACGAAGAAGAGAAAACTGTACGGTTAAAGCGAAAAAAAAGAAGGTTGCCCTACATGTAACCAATCACAAAAAAGTAAAGCTATATACACTGAACAAACTTACTCGTGATATTTTTGATAAACTAATTGCATTTCTGTTTTTCTTGAGAGGTTATTAAGAAGGTTTTTTGGCACTGCAAATGCAAATGAAAAACATGTATCCCTCACGCAGATCATTTGCTCAGAAGTGCTTTGCAGAAACCACTTGAAAGGACGTGGACAAAAATATAGATATCAAACATGTCAAAGGAACCAAAGGGGAGGGCTGGCACAAAGGTTTAAAAAAAAACACACCCATAGCTTTGCGATTACGCCGACATTATTCTTACTACCAACTTTTTTTTTTATAATAGGCTACCATGCTTACGTTAAACATTTTGAATCACACTCAAAATCACAGAAACCGGCAGACAGAACAAGCCACAACAGCTTCTTTTGTGTTGGACTGGCCGAAATGGAACCAAATAATGCGTAATCCAATGTTCTCTTGCCATCTACTACAATTGATGCAAATTACGCAAGGTAGAAAGAACTCTCAAGCTGGTCGAGACTACTAGGCATGCATGCATCCACATTCGCAATGTTGTGTATACATACATGATAGTGAACCATTATGGCCGACAGCTGAGGCCGCATAGCTGAATTTGTGACAACACTCATTCACGCGAAATCTCATGATAACTCATGTTCAGATGGGCAGTTAATATTAACCTCGTCCTTCGCGAAACACTCTTCATTGTGTTTGTTTCCTGAAAAGGGGCATTGTAGGGAAAAGCATAACATATGATTCCCCGGTTACGCCAAAATTAACCTTGTTCGTCGCGCAACACTCTTGATCATGTTTGTACAGCGATGATGGGCAGTGCATGAAAAGACATATCTATGGTTCCCCGACTACGCCTGTAGTGACTCAATTTTTCTCAAATTACTCTCGAACATGTCGAATCGCGGATATTTGTTCTCGTTCAAAGGCAGCAAGAGAACCTCAGTAAGAGCCGTATGGACTCCCTCTTGTTCAGTTTTATGTTTCTGTTTGCCCCCAGCTTTTGATGTTTCATGTCGATCTTTCCATGGAGATCTAGTTGTGGCCGATTTGTACAAACTGAATAATTCCTGGATTGTTCTTCTTGTTCTTGTTTTTCTTGTTCTTTTTTTCTGTTCGTTATCTTCTTCGTTTTGCTTCATTTTTTTACATTTAGTCAAGTTTTGACTAAATGTTTTAACATAGAGGGGGAATCGAGACGAGGGTCGTGGTGTATATATGTGTGTGTGTGTGTGTGTGTGTGTGTGTGTGTGTGTGTGTGTGTGTGTGTGTGTGTGTGTATGTGTCTGTCTGTCTGTGCGTGTGTGTGTGTAGAGCGATTCAGACCAAACTACTGGACCGATCTTTATGAAATTTGACATGAGAGTTCCTGGGAATGATATCCCCGGAGGTTTTTTTCGATAAATACTTTTGATGACGTCATATCCGTTTTTTTGTCAAAGTTGAGGCGGCACTGTCACACCCTCATTTTTTAATTAAATTGATTGAAATTTTGGCAAAGCAATCTTCGACGAAGGCCGGACTTTGGTATTGTATTTCAGCTTGGTGGCTTAAAAACTAATGAGTGAGTTTGGTCATTAAAAATCGGAAACTTGTAATTAAAAAAAACTATTTTATTAAACGATCCAAAAACAATTTCATCTTATTCTTCGTCATTTTTTGATTCCAAAAACATATACATATGTTATATTTGGATTAAAAACAAGCTCTGAAAATTAAAAATATAAAAATTATGATCAAAATTAAATTTCCGAAATCGATTTAAAAACAATTTCATCTTATTTCTTGTCGGTTCCTGATTCCAAAAACATATAGATATGATATGTTTGGATTCAAAACACGCTCAGAAAGTTAAAACGAAGAGAGGCACAGAAAAGCGTGCTATGCAGCACAGCGAATCCACTACCGCGCTGAACAGGCTCGTCAGTTTCACTCCGTTTTGCACAAGCGGCGGACTACGGTCATTGTAAAAAAAATGCAGTGCGTTCAGTTTCATTCTGTGAGTTCCACAGCTTGACTAAATGTAGTAATTTCGCCTTACGCGACTTGTTTGTACCATAATTATGCAGTTCTTCATTCATTATGGGCAAACGCATAATGCTCTTTCATTTTTCAATTTTCAATTTCTCAATCCTTGAAAGTTTCTATCTGGTATGACACTGTTGCCCGCAGAAGAAAAACAAAGTTTGGAACGACTATTTATATCCCGAGGTGGTGTTCATTAAAGTGTATATGCCCAGGGGGTGCTTTTGGAAATTGTTTCTGGCTTTGAAAGCTAAAACCACTAAAGGGTAGGTTAGCAAGACACGCACATCACTACTTTCTCGTGCCATAAGCGTCACATTTGCATAATAAAACTGCCGGACGTTTGCAACTGTCTGGAGCGGAAAGGGTCTCTTTGCAAGTTTAGAGATTGCACAATTAATGGAATGTACAGGGTGGTCCAAAAAAAGCGCCCTATTATCTTGTTGATCTCATTTTTGACTGCGAAGAGAGATTTAGAAAATGTGTTCACCGAACAATAGCAGAATGATGGGAGATTATGTCTTGCAAATTTGGTCCAACAATAGGCTACAGTACAGGAATAATCTGACTGCAACTGTCTGGCGCGTGACGTGACTGTCAGCATCTTCTCTGAACTGATGTTGCTGATCGCATTATACCGAACAGAGATAATTAAGGCTTTATTGATTGGTAATAGCCCGTGTAAGAAATGTGGTCACAAATCATCAGGGGTGGACACCTTCAGTCACTGTGGAACAAAGCCGCAAATATTAGTTCCAAATAATATATTCTTCCAGTGGAGGAATTTACACGAGCTTTATAGCGTGTGGCTGTAGGCCTATGTTTCCTGTGTCGCAACACTGCGACATTTGTGACAAGTGCTCCTGCCTTCAACAACCCCTCTTCGCCTTTCAGTGCAGTAGGACCTCCCATTTAAGACCTTCAAAAATAAGGACTTAAAGGGAAAGAAGTTTCAAACAGGAAGGTCAACTAACAGGCTATTATGCTCAAAAAAAATCTGGAACAGGAAGTTCGTAAAAGAAGGCGGGCAGGGGGTATTAAACGGGAGGTTCCACGTACTGTACAAGAAATTCACCTTTTTCCTCACAATCCCTCTCGGTCTGGACTTCTGGGAGTCTTAAAATCGGGGTGTTATTGTAAGGGAGGCTACACTGCTCACGCAGTTCTCCCTCTTCTTGCCAATTCCACGCGGTCCGGACTTCTGTAAGTCTTAAAATCGGGGTGTTATTGTAAGGGAGGCTACACTGCTCACGCAGTTCTCCCTCTTCTTGCCAATTCCACGCGGTCCGGACTTCTGTAAGTCTTAAAATCGGGGTGTTATTGTAAGGGAGGTTACACTGCACACGCAGTTCTCCCTCTTCTTGCCAATTCCACGCGGTCTGGACTTCTGGGAGTCTTAAAATCGGGGTGTTATTGTAAGGGAGGCTACACTGCTCACGCAGTTCTCCCTCTTCTTGCCAATTCCACGCGGTCCGGACTTCTGTAAGTCTTAAAATCGGGGTGTTATTGTAAGGGAGGTTACACTGCACACGCAGTTCTCCCTCTTTCTGCCAATCCCTCTCGGTCTGGACTTCTGTAAGTCTTAAAATCGGAGTGTTTTTGAAAGGGAGGTTACACTGGACACGCAGTTCACCCTCGGTCCGGACTTCTGTGTCTTAAAATCGGGGTGTTTTTGAAAGGGAGGGAACACTGTACACGCAGTTCTCTTTCTTTCCGACAGACCCCTCTCATGCTGACGTTTGGGTGTACTGTTGTGTTTACCTAACTGTGTTAGTGTCATTACGGCGCGCGCTGTCATTCTCCGCATTCAATTGTGGCCTCGATCGATACGGCGGGGTGGTCCCCAAAGTCTTTTCACTTGGGAGAAATCTGTTCTCATGCCAGTCATTTTGGGTCCACACGCCCAAGAAAAATGTCAACCACTCACTCTCTGTATTCTTTCCCGTTTCTGTTCTTTTTTTTCCCGAATGTCCCACCCCCTTTTCCTCCCTGTTCGGCGATGGACAGGGGGGCCTTTGCGGCAGAGATTGGTGGTAAAATCTTCGACAGATTTGGGGCAGGACGATCTCTCGGGTGAGATTTGGATGGGAAGGCAAAGGGGTGGGGGTGGAGGGGGGGGGGGGGGGCGGCAAGGGTGTGGATAATTGATGGAGGAGGGGTGTGTCTGGGGTGGATGT
>NC_090251.1:41130471-41160471 GCF_037325665.1 Littorina saxatilis | reverse complement strand
AGGCAGTGAAATTGACAGGAAGAGCGGGGTAGTACTTGCGCTGAGAAGGATAGCACGCTTTTCTGTACCTCTCTTTGTTTTAACTTTCTGAGCGTGTTTTTAATCCAAACATATCATATCTATATGTTTTTGGAATCAGGAACCGACAAGGAATAAGATGAAAGTGTTTTTAAATTGATTTCACAAATTTAATTTTGATAATAATTTTTATATATTTAATTTTCAGAGCTTGTTTTTAATCCGAATATAAGATATTTATATGTTTTTGGAATCAGCAAATGATGGAGAATAAGATGAACGTAAATTTGGATCGTTTTAGAAAAAATTAATTATTTTTACAATTTTCAGATTTTTAATGACCAAAGTCATTAATTAATTTTTAAGCCACCAAGCTGAAATGCAATACCGAAGTCCGGGCTTCGTCGAAGACTACTTGACCAAAATTTCAACCAATTTGGTTGAAAAATGAGAGCGTGACAGTGCCGCCTCAACTTTCACGAAAAGCCGGATATGACGTCATCAAAGACATTTATCAAAAAAAGGAACTCTCATGTCAAATTTCATAAAGATCGGTCCAGTAGTTTGGTCTGAATCGCTCTACACGCACGCACGCACGCACGCACACACGCACGCACACACGCACACACATACACCACGACCCTCGTTTCGATTCCCCCTCGATGTTAAAACATTTAGTCAAAACTTGACTAAATGTAAAAAACGGCTTTCGTTAGACCTTTCTGAATCAAGCGCAGATTTATCAATAGCTAACCCACCGAAAACGAAATAACTGGTGACCCAGGCTTTAACCATAAAAGAAGAGATTCTACAAATCAAATGTAGTATTCGTTAGCTGTGAGCGGTATGAACACAGAGGTCTGTTGGCTTTCTTCGCCCTGCGTTTTTGCAAAGTTCAAAGCAATTGCTTGTTTTTGCAAATCAGGAAAATTCAATTCGGTGCAATTTCTTGCGTTTAGGGCGGGTTTGAAGAATTCAATCACTTTAAAGTGTAGAAAAAACATCGCGAATCGCTTTCGAAAGCGTATTTTTGGCTTTGCAATCAGCGTTCCCTCTAACCCTCTTTCGTTTCAATCTACCGCCGCCTCATACCAAGGCCCCCGTTTAACCAAAATACCTCTTTTGAATTTCTGTTTCAACAGATAACGAGACCATTTCCTTTTTACAGAGGGGGGAATCGAGACGAGGGTCGTGGTGTGTGTGTGTGTGTGTGTGTGTGTGTGTGTGTGTGTGGACGTGTGTGTGTGTGTGTGTGTGTGTGTGTGTGTGTGGACGTGTGTGTCTGTGTGTGTGTGTAGAGCGATTCAGACTAAACTACTGGGCCGATCTTTATGAAATTTGACATGAGAGTTCCTGGGTATGATATCCCCGGACGTTTTTTTCATTTTTTCGATAAATACCTTTGATGACGTCATATCCGGCTTTTTGTAAAAGTTGAGGCGGCACTGTCACACCCTCATTTTTCAATTAAATTGATTGAAATTTTGGCAGTTTCGTCAGTCCACCGCTCGTGGCAAAGGCAGTGAAATCGACAAGCCAGAATAATGCGGTAATGGTCGCGCTGAGCGGGATAGCACGCTTTTCTGTACCTCTCTTCGCTTTAACTTTCTGAGCGTGTTATAAATCCAAACATATCATATCTACATGTTTTTGGAATCAGGAACCGACAAGGAATAAGATGAAATTGTTTTTAAATCGATTTTGGAAATTTTATTTTAATCATAATGTTTATATTTTTAATTTTCAGAGCTTGTTTTTAATCCGAATATAACATATTTATATGTTTTTGGAATCAGAACATGATGAAGAATAAAATAAAAGTAATTTTTGATCGTTTTATAAAAATATTATTTTAATTACAATTTTCAGATTTTTAATGACCAAAGTCATTAATTCATTTTTAAGCCTACATGCTGAAATGCAATACCGAAGTCCGGCCTTCGTCGAAGATTGCTTGGCCAAAATTTCAATCAATTTGATTGAAAAATGAAGGTGTGACAGTGCCGCCTCAACTTTTACAAAAAGCCGGATATGACGTCATAAAAGACATTTATCGAAAAAATGAAAAAAAACTCTGGGGATATTATACCCAGGAACTCTCATGTAAAATTTCATATAGATCGGTCCAGTAGTTTACTCTGAATCGCTCTACACACACACACACACGCACAGACACACACACACATACACCACGACCCTCGTCTCGATTCCCACTCTATGTTAAAACATTTAGTCAAAACTTGACTAAATGTAAACAAGTCGCGTAAGGCGAAATTACTACATTTAGTCAAGCTGTGGAACTCACAGAATGAAACTGAACGCATTGCATTTTTTCACAATGACTGTAGTCCGCCGCTAGTGCAAAAGGCAGTGAAAGTGACGAGCCTTTTTAGCGCGGTAGCGGTTGCGCTGTGCTGCATAGCACGCTTTACTGTACCTCTCTTCGTTTTAACTTTCTGAGCGTGTTTTTAATTCAAACATATCATATCTATATGTTTTTGGAATCAGGAACCGACAAGGAATAAGATGAAATTGTTTTTAAATCGATTTCGGAAATTTAATTTTAATCATAATTTTTATATTTGTAATTTTCAGAGCTTGTTTTTAATCCGAATATAACATATTTATATGATTTTGGAATCAGAACATGATGAAAAATAGAATAAAAGTAATTTTAGATCGTTTTATAAATAAATAATTTTATTTACAATTTTCAGATTTTTAATGACCAAAGTCATTAATTAATTTTTAAGCCTCCATGCTGAAATGCAATACCGAAGTCCGGCCTTCGTCGAAGATTGCTTGGCCAAAATTTCAATCAATTTGATTGAAAAATGAAGGTGTGACAGTGCCGCCTCAACTTTTACAAAAAGCCGGATATGACGTCATAAAAGACATTTATCGAAAAAATGAAAAAAACGTCTGAGGATATCATACCCAGGAACTCTCATGTAATATTTCATAAAGATCGGTCCACTGTAGTTTACTCTGAATCGCTCTATACACACACACGCACAGACACACAGACACAGACACAGACACAGACACACACACAGACACACACACACACACACACACACACACACACCACGACCCTCGTCTCGATTCCCCCTCTATGTTAAAACATTATTTTAGTCAAAACTTGACTAAATGTAAAAAGGAAAGGCCCTGCTTCTCCACGTGGGGTACGAAACTCAAACACACACACACACATATATCCTGAGGCCCAATGCATAGTGCCACCCCTAAAATGTACTCATGGACTGAGCTGTAAGCGATTGGACTCGTCTACTTTGGTCAGTGCGGGTAGGGAGGGCTGTTCCAAGTACAAAGCGACTGTTCGCATGATCGCCCCTAATATGCATGCATGGACTCGGCCGTCAGCGAAGAGATGGGTCCATTTACTTGAAAGTGGGTAGAGAGGGTAGAATTGAGTTCGCTACGAACAGTTCGCCAGCGTTGCCTACAACATGAAAATTTTTGTCTCTTCGCGAACAGAACGTCCGCTCTATGCAACGCACCCCGGCTGACACGTGGGGGGCGATCGAGGTCACTGGGCCCTGTAATGTTATATCGATATTCGGCGTTTTGCACGAGAAACAAAATGGCTGTCCAGTTAACGCTCGTTATCATATGCAAAGCATGTTGTACGGCTTTCTCTGCGAAAGCTGCGAAGGCCGATGATCGTAGTTTTCGCGACTCGAAGCCTAACACAGAGCATGTCTCACGGGAATCTCGCGAGAGCTGCTCAGAAACCGAAAAGGTCTATAGTATAGGTAACGATTTTAACAGAGGCCGGTTACACCTTTTTTTACATTTAGTCAAGTTTTGATTCTTCCTCTCTCTGCCCCCTTTCTCCCTGTCACCCCATTGTTCTCTTCCTGTCTAAGGCAGTTCCTGGGTAACCCTGTGAACAGAATCCCACATCGATCACCGCCAACATCGATCCCCGGGCGATCGAACTGATTCTACGGCACTGTCTAAACACTGAGCTTCTTCTCTCTTCCTTGCGGGGCTTTTCCTTCAATCGCGCACACTCCCCACTGGCCGTTCTTGGGCCGCGCGTTGAAAAGTTAAAAAACAAAAAACCCACAAAAATCGACTGCGGAAGCCGCGTTGACAAAGTCGTTTTGCTGGTAGGAATTGACAGGTTCGCGTCTGGCAGGGAGAGATATGTTGTGTTTGTTTGGAACTTCTTTCTTTTTCTTTTTCTTGTAAGTTGATGTCGAACTCGTTGATGGATTGGAATGTGTGTAGGAGGGGAGGCAGAGTGACGATAGATGAGATGAGATGAGATGAGATGAGATGAGATGAGATGAGATGAGACGAGACGAGACGAGATGAGGTAAGATAGAATAAGATAAGATAAGATCAGAAACGATAAGATAAGATAACATAAGATGATGTGAGATGAGTTGAGATAATATGAGATGAGAGTAGATGAGAGGCAGATTGAAAGACGATAATAAAATGAAAGAAGAGACACGATGAGAAAGAGAGAGAGAGAGAGAGAGAGAGAGAGAGAGAGAGAGAGAGAGAGAGAGAGAGAGAGAGAGAGAGAGAGAGAGAGAGAGAGAGAGAGAGAGAGTGGGGGGGGGGGGGGAGAGAGAGAACGAAGGAGAGAGAGAGAGAGAGAGCTAAAGAGAGTGGAAGAGAGAGAGAGAAAGATAGAGAGAGAAGGAGAGAGAGACAGACAGAGACATACAGAGAAGGAGAGAGAGAGAGAGAGGAGAGAGAGAGAGACAGAGAGAAGGAGAGACAGAGAGAGAGAGAGAGTGAGAGAGAGAAATAGAGGGAGAGAGATTGGAGAGAGAGACAGAGAGAGAGAAAGAGAGAGGGAGAGAGAGAGAGATATAGAGAGAGAAAAGGAGAGAGAGAGAATGAGAGAGAGAGATAAAGAGAAAGACGGATGGATAGACATTGAGAGAGAGGGGGAAAGAGAGAGAGAGACATGGAGAGAGAGAAACACACACACAGACAGAGAGCGAGAGCGAGAGCGAGAGAGAGAGAGAGAAATAATGGGAATGTCAGCGGGACAGAGACATATTTATCCAGAGTCTGATCAATCACCGACTAAGAACAGAGTGACTTTACACACCCCACACCATCTCCCGAAACGAGAAAAGAGCAAAGCAGAGAGATCCATCTAAGCAAAGCAATACTTCTCCCAATCCGTCCATACCCTTGTCGTTAGTTTTCTGGCCCCGCTTTTATTACTCACACAAATGTTGAGCGTAGTACGACTGCAATGCTAAAAAACATAGAAACCTAATTTTTAGCACACACCACAATTCCAAGCTACTCACTAAATGCCAGCTCAATTGAACAAAGAGTAGGCTACCAGAGATACAAGTCTAATCTGCAGACAAACAGACAAACAGAGAAACAAAAAAACAAACAGACAGACCAAAACCTATACACACCCGTATATACGGCTGTGTAAAAAACACACAATCTGAAGTTACCATCTAAAAGCGCGGACACAGTCAAAATATTGGTATTTTCACTCCTGGAAACGCGAACACAAGTGGGTTTTTTACAAATGAAAATCAACAGAAAGAGAAGAAAAGGGACATGTTTGGTGTCTTAGGGAGTCGTTGATGAATAATGCATGATGACAAAACTTGATTACAGTTGACAACAGGTGTGGGAGTTGGAGGGGTTGCCATGTCTTCCATGGCCGCCAGACACGTAGCTGGGTTTGCTCATGGAGAAACATGCTTGCTTTTATGCTCAGACAAAAGTTCAGCTTAGTACGATTGAAATGCTAAAAAACAAAAAACAAAAACAAAAACAATCTGAAGTTCCCATCTGAAAAAGCGGACATAGGGGTTGCCATGTCTTCCACGACCACCAGACACGTAGCTGGGTTCGCTCATGGCGAAACACTGGAAGACATTCATGTTTTCTTGTTGTTGTTTATTGGTCACTCTGTTCTTTACACCCCGGGAAGGTAATTTAAAGCCGATTCGAATTCTTTCTTTCTTTTTCTCTGTGAATAATCGAACCATTTTAGAAGGGAATTGTTCGTCGGGATATATCAGAGCAAAAACAACCAATACTGCGTGACTGTAACATTCTGTCAACCCTTCGTCTTCAAAAATAATGTCTAAACTTCATTTGAATGCGAGGAATACCTGTAAGAGTAAGATTTGACCTTCAAGTTAAAAAGAAGGGGAGAGATGACGAAAAGACAGCAACGAAGAATGATATAAAGTCTTCGAGCAAATAAAAAAAAATCGTAAGAAGATAGGGATCTTATAAATGATCTGGAATTAGAGAGAGAGAGAGAGAGAGAGAGAGAGAGAGAGAGAGAGAGAGAGAGAGAGAGAGAGAGAGAGAGAGAGAGAGAGAGAGAGAGTGTGTGTGTTGAAAAGAGAGAGAAAGAGAGAGAGAGAGAGGGGGGGGGGCGGAAGAAAGAGAGAGAATGGAGAGAGAGGGGGCGGAAGAGAGAGAGGGGGAGAGAGAGAAAGCTTGGGGGTGGAAGAAGAGAGAGAGAGGGAGAGAGAGAGTGTGTGTGCGGAAAAGAGAGAGAGAGAGAGAGAGGAAGAGTGTGGGGAAAAGAGAGAGAGCGAGAGGGAGATAGAGAGAGAGAGAGAGAGAGAGAGAGAGAGAGAGAGAGAGAGAGAGAGAGAGAGAGAGAGTGAGCGTGAGAGAGACAGATTCTTTTTTCCAAAGGATCGATGGCTTGTCATTCCTGAAAACCAGCCTACAGTGTGAAGAAGAGAAATTCCATCAGAAACCAGATTGAACCGAACAGGACTTCAAATGAGCGGGGGAAAAACAGTTGGAAAAAGAGCTCGAAAAAGGGCTATGGAATGGTGCGGGGGGGGGGGGGGGGGGGGGGGGGGGGCACTGGGAGGAAATTATGGAGAGGGACGGAGGGGGAGCCGCGGAAGGGGGGGGGGGGGGTTGGGGAAGGGCCGCGAAAGGGTAGGACTGAGATGGGGGAAGGGGAGGGGGCTGAAGACGAGAGACCGAGCAATGCTGACCTTCTTACCACGGAGAATAAGACCCTTCTTCATCGAGTTTTCTCAGTAGTGACACTCAAAAAAGTCTCAGGATTGTCAGTCTTTTTGTTCTGTCTACCCACACTCAATAACTGGTACCGTTATGGCGCAAATAGACCGGGCGGAGTAACAGCCTTATCGCTTCAGAAAGATCCTTACTATATGGAAAAAAAACTTTCTTTGGCCAGAGTTGTGTGGTTGGTCGGTTGGCTGGTTGGTTGTTGATGTTTCTTATCTCGAAACCCCAGAGGGTCATGCAAAACCAAGTCAGCAGCGAACTTTTTCTCTGCCCATGCCATGATGGTTCAAGACACTATTGCAGTAGTGTCCATTTACACCACTACCATCAATGTAAGTATGGGTAGAATGATCATATTCGAGTGACCCATGGTAATGCGTCTTATGAATGCTTTGTGAAGTGAAATAACTGCTTCACTTTATGCTTCTTCTTCGTTGTCTTCTTCAACTTCAGTATTTGACGGTTGTGGCTCTCATAGAGTGAGGCCTGGAAGTTCGGCACAAGTCTTCACCGGTTCCCTTAAGTTTAAGCGAAGGCCAGCCGCCACTAGATCGGGCGATGACAGCCGTGAGGTGAGCAAGAAGGCTGTAAGAAAGACAACGTCTTCTGTCCGTCTGATTACACGGCTGCTGTTCTGAACACCACCCTTGACTTCCCCGACGGGACTATCGAACACCTTAAAAATATACGATCCCAACGAGTGCACAGCCTGGCGGTGACATTAAAGGTACCGTTCTTCCTGTGTAAACCATTCGGCTAACCGTCTAAGATCTGGCCAGGCGGCTTTTACATGGGATAAGGCCATCCCTCCACTTGGTCACATACCAAGACTGAACTGCCATGGTGGTCTCTATGCAGAGTGGGTCATTTTTGATGAGTGCATTTCGTTAAAGCCACAAGTGACTTTTTAAGAAATTAATTCATTAACAAATTCCAACCCACCATAGCAAGGGGATCAGCTCGTTACTCCCCCGGCTCGTTACTCCCCCGGCTCGTTACTCCCCCTTATGGTTAGGGTTAGGGTTAGGAATAGTAACAAGCCGGGAGAGTAACGAGCCGGGGGAGTAACGAGCCGGGGGAGTAACGAGATGCTCCCCATAGCAAGCACTCAGGGTGTTGAGTTTTGGTATGTGACTAAGTGGGGGTATAGTATGGTCTTATCCGATGCAAAAGTCTGGCCAGGCCCAACTGTTTTACTAGGAGTGTGCCATTGCAGATAACTTCCTTCGCGTGTAAACCAGCATGTAAATCTCCGTAGATCCGCCTGTCTGTTTTCTATTGCAGCGCGGTAATTTTAATTACTAAATTGATATCGTTTCATACGAGAGTACCTACGTCAGTCTGCGAAGAGTCAATTCACTACACAATCAAAATTGCAGACTCCGCGCAAAATGTAGTAAAGCTGTAAATTTGTGTTATGTGTACTAGTGGGAGGATGTGTAATCCTATATATATATATGATATGACATCTGGGCAGATGTATGTATATTGTTGAGAGAGAGAGAGAGAGAGAGAGAGAGAGAGAGAGAGAGAGAGAGAGAGAGAGAGAGAGAGAGAGAGAGAGAGAGAGAGAGAGAGAGAGAGAGAGAGAGAGAGAGAGAGAGAGAGTCTATAACATCTGTACATTTCTGCCAATATTTCTGTGCAGATCCTTTTACAGTTAGCCAGAGAGTTGAAATGAAGCCAATACCTCTGGCAGGAATGCTCGATCTTATCGACTGGGGTGTGCATTTTGGTACACGCAATTAGGTTGTTAAATTCTCTTTCGTGACTGTAATTGGTATAAAATGTGAAAATCGTGGGTGTTTTTGTTATCTTTTTCTCTTTCTACCTTATTATCTTACTTTTATGTCTTTAACAAAAAATTGGATGCGAATTCAGTAGACTAAGGTAAAGTTGTTCAACTCCACTTTTTTAAAAAGAAAAAAATTGGTTAAATTAAAAGCTTACGCTTTTTGCTCTCGGTGTACTCGATACCTCAATGGATTACTTCATCCAGCCTATGTACCAACGAAGAATCCTGAGATTGATCCCCTCTTTCGAGGCAGTAACAATTTTATCGACGTGATGATATTCCACGCCCCCCAAATTCGTAGTGAAATGTTACTGTTAGTAAATGCCAGTTGAGACTGTGCCAAAAGGTGACGTTTTCATGTCAGTATGTCCCAAATGACATCACCAGTACATTTTTCATTTTATCTAATCTGTTTTCGTTCTATTTTTTCTAATAACATGCGTTAACAATTGATTGCCAACTGGAATGGAAGAGCACAAAAAGTGTAACTTGATATGTAGTTTCTCTAGAGGGAAAAACATCTTCCACTTTCATGTCAGTGTGTCCCATGCAACATACATTTGCCAAACAGCTATGTGCAAGTAGATTATTTGTTAGTGGTATAGAAAATACTGATCAACAATTAAAGTCAGTTTTCACATTCATTTTCTACCTATTTCTTATTTGTTTATTCTGTTGGCAATGGTGAAATGTCAGCAATCGTGTGTCATTCGGGACAGTAGACATGACACCTGACCTTTTGGCACAGTCTCAGTTACTAGTCGTGTGAAACTTACCAAACTAGCTCGTATGATAATAAAGGAGTCTCAGAATTTTCCAACAGCGGATGGTAATTGAACGAAAATGACACGATCTCTTGCACATACCCCCGTCGAGGCTGCCTCTCTCCTTTTGATTCGGCGCCGCGTATTTTCGCTATCATGTTCTTTGGAAACTTTTTGACCGAGCAAAAAAGAGTCGTCTGCTTGCCTCCAAGGGAAGCAACTGGCCCTGTGACCCGGATATAGCGAGCGATCAATGGGGAAGTCTTTTGGGCGAAGACGAGCAAACAACCGGTGCTGGGGGAAGAAGTTAAAAGACTTGACTTCATTTATATTGAGGAGATGTGGGAGAAGATTACATAATGGAAGAACGGTTGAGTTTGCCTACTTGCTTTGATATGTCGTTTCCTTTCACGTCAAGTAAGTATGCTGTTGCACACATGTGCCCTATACAGCTACTGTCTATTTTACACCTTCAACGGTACCGTAATACGTTGTAGTTTTACCATTAATTCCTTTTTCATAACTTCCCTGATTAAATAGGCTCAGTATTGCCAGACTTGAATCGCGGATTCACTTTGCGTTCCAAACATGTAGGCTAATCTCCAGAAATCCTTTTTTTATCGTGCGCTCCTCATTTATACATTCTGTTAAATGACTGAATACCAGATGTTAAGTATCCTTGGCGGATGATGACTTTATTCAGTTATTCTGCAGAAAAACAGAAATGCTTGAGAAAAACCGTTCTTTTCTGCAGCATTTCTGCATAATGTCATCTTTCGCGAGAGCAACGTTTTTTTCTGCAGTAAAACAGTTTTACTGCAGTAAAATTGAAATCAAGAATGCTGCAGTAAAACGGAGATGTTGTTTTACTGGAGAAACACTGTTTACACTTTTTCTTCTGCATTTTGGCATTATTCAGTTATTCTGCAGAAAAACAGAAATGCTGGAGAAAAACTGTCTTTTCTGCAGCATTTCTGCATAATGTCATCTTTCGCCGAAGCAACGGGTTTTTCTGGAGCAAAACATTTTACTGCACAGTAAAATTGAAATCAAGAATGCTGCAGTAAAACGGTGCTGTTGTTTTACTGCAGAAAACCTGTTTACACTTTTTCTGCAGCATTTTGTACTGGCTCTTGGCGGATTATGACATTATTCAGTTATTCTGGAGAAAAACCGAAATGCTGGAGAAAAACTGTCTTTTCTGCAGCATTTCTGCATAATGTCATCTTTCGCGAGAGCAACGGGTTTTTTTTCTGCAGTAAAACAGTTTTACTGCAGTAAAATTGAAATCAAGAATGCTGCAGTAAAACGGTGATGTTGTTTTACTGCAGAATAGTCTGTCACAGTTTTTCTGGAGAAAAACGAACGACCTTGTAAAGTAGCGTTTGTATTCGTCGCCCCCTGGGATAGTATAATAGTTTGTTCCGACAGACAAAATACATTCGTGTCAGTCACGCACAACTATTGGTAATTCTGGATGAGTCCATCTCTCGACAGTGGGAGGCTCGCGTGCTCCAACATAATAATGAGCCAGTACAAAATGCTGCAGAAAAAGTGTAAACAGGTTTTCTGCAGTAAAACAACAGCACCGTTTTACTGCAGCATTCTTGATTTCAATTTTACTGCAGTAAAATGTTTTGCTCCAGAAAAACCCGTTGCTTCGGCGAAAGATGACATTATGCAGAAATGCTGCAGAAAAGACAGTTTTTCTCCAGCATTTCTGTTTTTCTGCAGAATAACTGAATAATGCCAAAATGCTGAAGAAAAAGTGTAAACAGTTTTTCTGCAGTAAAACAACATCACCGTTTTACTGCAGCATTCTTGATTTCAATTTTACTGCAGTAAAACTGTTTTACTGCAGAAAAAAACCGTTGCTTCGGCGAAAGATGACATTATGCAGAAATGCTGCAGAAAAGACAGTTTTTCTCCAGCATTTCGGTTTTTCTCCAGAATAACTGAATAATGTCATAATCCGCCAAGAGCCAGTACAAAATGCTGCAGAAAAAATAAAAACAGGTTTTCTGCAGTAAAACAACAGCACCGTTTTACTGCAGCATTCTTGATTTCAATTTTACTGCAGTAAAATGTTTTGCTGCAGAAAAAAACGCTGCTTCGGCGAAAGATGACATTATGCAGAAATGCTGCAGAAAAGACAGTTTTTCTCCAGCATTTTGGTTTTTCTGCAGAATAACTGAATAATGTCATAATCCGCCAAGGATAGTTAAGGGCATATTTCCTTAACCTAAAAGAAATAATAAATTAAATTAACAAATGAGATTTTTTTAATATGAAATCTCAGCTGGTCTTCTGGCAATCCGATCAATTTCTTCTTCTTCTTCTGCGTTCATGAGCTTCAGTGAAACTCCCACGTACACTCGTGTTATTCTGCACGAGTGGGTTTCTATGTGACTGACCGTTTTTACCCCGCCATGGAGGCAACCATACGCCGATTTCGGGGGAAGTTTCTGATCAATGATCCGCTGCGCTCTTTTTTTTTGTATGAACTCTTTGGAATCGTTTCATGGGTGCTGGGGGGCAAACCGATTACGTCTTGTATCCAAAGTTTGTTATCACTGGCATTCAGCGCTGGAGCCGTGCAAATTCTGAAAGACAGGGCTGCGCACTTGTGAAGGGTCCTGTCAAGAATGTCTTATTTTTGCACCCCAACAAAAAAATGATTAAAAATACGAATAAAATATAATGATGTGAAAACGATTTGAATTTGAAACCTCGCTTCGCCACACGCTTCCCCTCCATCCGTTAACGTTCGTGCATTCATCTCAGCCCCCAAAGAAAAATAAATAAATAAAAAATAAAAATGAATTGGTAGTTTCATTTCAGCAAACCGAAAGTGCACAGACAAAAATCATTACGCCTACATATTGCAAACAGGACAAAAGCTGATCGAATGTTGACGGAAATTGCCATTTTTGTGTGTTTATTCGGTTTGGGTTTGTATTTGTGACAAATTCTGATCGTTTCGTTCAGCTGCTGCTGTTTCAATGGCATTATTTTGTGCACTCAGGGAAATGTCTTCTTCTCTTTTTTCAAAGTGAAAGAAAAAGAAAGGGTCAAGAGAGAGAGAGGACAGACAGACAGAGAGACAGACAGACAGGCAGAGAGAGTGAGAGAGGGAGAGATATTCTTTGGCAAATATATCTTCCTTATCGAGAAAACGACCATGTATTCCGTGGGTACAGTTCTAAGCGCAGGGATTTTTAAAAAAAAATAAATTTTTAATGTAATTTATATCGCGCACATATTCAAGGCGCAGGGATTTATTTATGCCGTGTGAGATGGAATTTCTTTACACAATACATCACGCATTCACATCGGCCAGCAGATCGCAGCCATTTCGGCGCATATCCTACTTTTCACGGCCTATTATTCCAAGTCACACGGGTATTTTGGTGGACATTTTTATCTATGCCTATACAATTTTGCCAGGAAAGACCCTTTTGTCAATCGTGGGATCTTTAACGTGCACACCCCAATGTAGTGTACACGAAGGGACCTCGGTTTTTCGTCTCATCCGAAAGACTAGCACTTGAACCCAC
Organism: Littorina saxatilis; assembly: GCF_037325665.1. Lineage (NCBI taxonomy): Eukaryota > Metazoa > Mollusca > Gastropoda > Littorinimorpha > Littorinidae > Littorina > Littorina saxatilis. The sequence continues at coordinate 41,147,308 of NC_090251.1, read as the reverse complement.
CACCTAGGTTAGGAAAGGGGGGAGAAAATTGCTAACGCCCTGACCCAGGGTCGAACTCGCAACCTCTCGCTTCCGAGCGCAAGTGCGTTACCACTCGGCCACCCATGTCTTTCACGTGTAATAGCTGATGGGAGAAAAAGCCCTCAGATCGCTTCCAAAGTTATATGGTACAGTGAATTTCCAAGATTCGTCTAATTCGCCAAAACACCCACCACCGTCAGATCAAAAGTACCCCATAAGTTTTGCCGCCATAAGCTGAACGGGTATGGGATCATTGGTAAGGGTGGCAAACACAGTTAAATCACTGACTTGTGAAATATGCTTCGAATAGTTCTTTGTTCATTCGGCTCTGACTCCTGTGGATTATCAGGAAATAAAAAGCATACACTCTGTTTATGTTCACTGTCATGCATTCACTTCACTTATATTCAGCTCTCTCCGTCTCTGTCTGTCTGTCTGACTTCCTGTCTCTGTCTGTCTGTCTGTCTGTCTGAGTTCCTGTCTCTGTTTGTCTGTCTGTCTGACTTCCTGTCTCTGTCTGTCTGACTTCCTGTCTCTGTCTGTCTGACTTCCTGTCTCTGTCTGTCTGTCTGACTTCCTGTCTCTGTCTGTCTGTCTGACTTCCTGTCTCTGTCTGTCTGACTTCCTGTCTCTGTCTGTCTGTCTGACTTCCTGTCTCTGTCTGTCTGTCTGTCTGACTTCCTGTCTCTGTCTGTCTGTCTGACTTCCTGTCTCTGTCTGTCTGACTTCCTGTCTCTGTCTGTCTGACTTCCTGTCTCTCTCTGTCTGTCTGACTTCCTGTCTCTGTCTGTCTGTCTGACTTCCTGTCTCTGTCTGTCTGACTTCCTGTCTTTGTCTGTCTGTCTGTCTGACTTCCTGTCCCTGTCTGTCTGTCTGTCTGACTTCCTGTCTCTGTCTGTCTGTCTGTCTGACTTCCTGTCTCTGTCTGACTTCCTGTCTCTGTCTGTCTGACTTCCTGTCTCTGTCTGTCTGACTTCCTGTCTCTGTCTGTCTGTCTGTCTGACTTCCTGTCTCTGTCTGTCTGACTTCCTGTCTCTGTCTGTCTGTCTGACTTCCTATCTCTGTCTGTCTGACTTCCTGTCTCTTTCTCCCCACCCCCAACTCTCACTCTCTGCGCGCGAAGAAGTTTATGCTAATTTCAAGCATCCCTTTGCACTTTTCTTCATCACTCCCCCCTCCCCAATCTCTCTTTCACTTGTTATACTCTTCGCTCTCTTTACATGCTCATTATCTCCTCCCATTCGGGTCCCTCAAAGCCACGTCGGTTGAAGGTACGCTTTAAAAAACAACCATCCAAACTCCCACTCGGCTACTCTCTCTTAGCTCCCACAGTGCAAGCCTTCTTTATGTAGAAATCACTATCACCAGCGCTAAAAATGCAGATCATTTGCACATCGGAGTGCTCTGTTTCCTGTTATACGTATCTCTACAAGTGCAGTCTTCCTCCTAAGCCTCTAGCTTGTTTTGTGGTACAGATAATATTCCAAGAGCTCCAAGTCGAGAGGATGCAAAAGGGGACGCAATCTTCTGTCGTGGGCGTGCATGTCTTATTGACGGTTTCGCCCCTTGCACTTTTGCTTGACTGACGGTACCTGAATTTGGTGTTCTGAAGCCTCTGTCAGTGTGTTTGTGTGTGGTGGTGGTTTTTTTTTTGGGTGGGGGAAGGGGGGTTGTGCGCATGTCTTTTTTTTTTTGGGGGGGGGGGGGGTGGAAAAGAGAAAGATAGAGTGAGAGAGAAACAGTAAATATGATATGCAATATCTTCATGTTAAAAAAGTTTTCTCTCAGTTTAGAATCACGATCATCTCTTTATTTGGAGGTAAAGTCTCCCGTCTTATTCTTACCATGCCAGATCTGAAGCCTGTGAATCATTGCACCAAGGCCTAAAGCTGCACATTCTTACATGGGTCTTATTTTTTCCCTGAGCTAGATTTATTCCCTGTTGACTTAATGGGGAGAGGTAGATATATCTGTAAGACTGTTTCACATACACACGCACAAACACATGAATGCACGCACACACACACACTCATGCACACCCACACACATGCATACCCACACACACATTACACACACACATTAACTGATCAGGTCTAGCTTTATTGACACAAAACTGGAAGGTAAACAAAACACAACACATACAAGATAATCCAAATCTAAAGCATTAAAATCAATGCACAACTTATCAATCAGGTAAGATGGATAACTGTTGCAAAAAGAATGTGCACAATAACTACTTGCTGACAAGAAATGGGGTGGGAGGGGATTTGCTGGGTATGGCTATGGTGTTAACTGTCTCAATTATTCTAAGAAGAAATGAAAGAGATTGAAGAAGAAGAAGAAAAGAAAATGTATTTGTTATTTTTAGCATACACTGACTGTTCAGTTCAAGATGGAGTAAAAATCTGGAATTTAAAACACTGCACGGATGAGTCTGGTGCAAATAACCTATGTTACAGCTTGCAACATCATTAAGTTTGAACAGAAAAAAAACCCAATTGAAAACTTAGGTTAAAACACTTTGCATTTACAAGAATCTGAAAAGACAGTGATGTTACCTAGAAAAATTTTGCTTGTTTCTTGACAAAATAGAAATAAAAAGAATTCAGGAGAGAAAAAAGCATGAATCATTTTTGGTGCCAACTATCTCTTTTTCAAAACTAAATCCTAATGGTGATGCTATCATACCAAAAAAATGACAGGCCATGACTTGAACTAGTAGCTAGTGACAATATGTCTGGCCCTAGTATGAGTTACAGGAAGACATTATTTAAGCGTCAAAGAAACGACGTCAGAAAAAAGGGTGGTGGTGGTTTAACATCGTGAAAAACTAAGAACTTCCCAAATTGGATCTCACTACAATCAAAATTCTAGCTGTGACTTAATACTTACCATACAATACTTACCGAACACAGCAATACACCAAGAAATGAAATCTACACAAAACATGACATTCATCTTGCCTTAGTTACCTAGTCAACAACATACACAAAACACACCTTCCCCGATGCAGACAATTTGCTATTCAGCTACAGAAGCCCAACAATTTTTCATGGCAATGTTTCAAGTTTAACAAACATCCTAATATTAAAACAACTTTGATTAAAAGCAACACAGACTTACCTTACATTTTACCTTCCTTAAAACTTATACATCCTTTCCAAAAGCAATCTGACTGTGACAATATTTAATTCCAAATAAGCTGTCGCCATGGAAGAGTTTGAGTACAAATTCTACATTTTTCAAATTCACACATCAGTTCTACAGGACAGTAAGATATTTCAACAGAAGTGCTACAGAAAGTTAAAATCACATTGTCATTCTATCTTTACACACAGAATTCTACATTGCCGACAACCTCTTCATTCAATTGTACGATGTTGAACACCTGAGAAACATTTGTAACTGTCTTCTGTGAGTCAATTCCCCCCCCCCCAAAAAAAAAAACTAAAGCGCATTAAATACATCAAAAAGCAGTCAGTAACAGCTGAACACAATGACGTTAAGTTTTCTTTGACCACAGCACTGACCCTCCGATTCGTTGTTCCTCTCTGATTGTCTCCCTTAGACAAAGAAATATGATTTTTTTGCTTCTGTCCTTTCTGTACTACTATAAAATTACTGCTCAAGACTATGTTACGGACTTGTTATTCGCTGCTTTGACTGTGAAAAGACAAACACTTGTACCGATTAACCAGTACATTACTTTTTATTCCTTTTTATTATTGATCATTTCTCTCTGTGATTCTATTGATTGGAAACAGCAATTAACAGACTCATGTTTGTTGACTATGGCCATCAGGAGACAATTTTATGTAAAGCTATGTCTCCTAAAAATGCCCTTCAAATGATTGACCTCTTTCTATCTAAAATGTGTGAAAATCAAACAAGCTTCTTCAGGCCTTCGTGCTGGCAAATTTGAACGTAATAGAGCACTGATTCAATTGAATTCAGAACTTATGGATTGGTCACACATCAACTTAAACTCACATTGAATACTCAACTAAAAGCAGACTGACTTTATCAACTGCATATGATACTGGAATAAAAGCAGCTAGACCTAATCCGAGGGCTAGTCAATGTCACATGCAGACGCTACAACTTCAAGAGCAAACCAGTCCATGAAACTCGGGTGACGTTGGGTGTAGTCCCCTGTGCTACATTGGCTGATAAAGTCTTGTTGTGCAGCACAGCTGTCTGCTAAAAAGCAAGCCTAGCCTGCACACACTGCCTGCCGCTGCACAGTCCTCCCAGAACAGCAAACACCCTCTGTCACTTCCTCAACAACACAAAAGAGAAGAATTGTGCAAAAATGCACTCGCTCTTCACACGGTCCGGTCCATATCTGTGCTGTTCTGTGTCTAGGCCGCTGCTCCTTACTCTGGCTTGGTGTCCTCTTCCCCTTCTTCCGGAGGAGGGGGAGGGGGTGCGAACCCCTCGGAACCCCTCGCGCGGGAAGACTCATCTGGGTAGCCCTTGTCGGACGGCTCCTTTTTGATGGTGACCTGGCTGTAGTCGAAATTGAAGTCGTCTCCGTCGTTGCCCTGGTAACCGCCGCCGTTGTTGTAGTTGTCGTAGCCGGCTCCGGCACCGCCATCACCGAAGGGTGGCTCCAAGGTGACGTCAGGCTCCTCCTTGACGCGACGCTCGCGGGAACGCCGGCTGCGGTCGCGAGATCGGCTGCGTCGGCTCCTCTTGCGATCGCGGGATCGGCTGCGTTTCCTGTCGCGGGGGGATCGGGAGCGTCGGCTGCGTTTCTTTTCCCTGCGCGAGGCCTCCTCTTCATCTGAAAACCCAACAGAACAATTAGTATTAGTGCTTGTTAAATTAAAGGAACATGATATCAAAAAAAGAAAAGTTAATGTAGTCTGTGTAAAAAAAAAGTCTCAAATAGTTTGAAAATGTTGCAAAAACACTAACCAAAGCAGACTGAATTATCCCACACTACTATCATTTTTAAAGCGAAAGGATATTCTAATTACCAAAATAAGATCATAAAGCTCACATCCACTAAATGATTCTGTATCTATGTCTTAGCTCCCATGAGTGCAGTAACTGCATTCAGAAATGGAACATTGTTACCCTCCTATATATACAATGTAAAGGAAATTAACTTTGTGTCTCTCTTCATCTATTCTTATTTCTCTTTTACGTATTGATGCACATCAGAACATGTACACTAACTGTTCTCTTTCTCTCTCCTTTCCTATAGTTTCCTCCGTCTTTTTCGGTGCAGTAGAACCCCCTTTTAAGACCCCCCAATTTAGGGCGGGGATGTAGCTCAGTCGGTAGCGCGCTGGATTTGTATCCAGTTGGCCGCTGTCAGCGTGAGTTCGTCCCCACGTTCGGCGAGAGATTTATTTCTCAGAGTCAACTTTGTGTGCACACTCTCCTCGGTGTCCGAACACCCCCCGTGTGTACACGCAAGCACAAGACCAAGTGCGCACGAAAAAAATCCTGTAATCCATGTCAGAGTTCGGTGGGTTATAGAAACATGAAAATACCCAGCATGCTTCCCCCAAAAGCGGCGTATGACTGCCTAAATGGCGGGGTAAAAAACGGTCATACACGTAAAATTCCACTCGTGCAAAAAAAACACGAGTGTACGTGAGAGTTTCAGCCCACGAACGCAGAAGAAGACCCCCCAATTTAAGACTCCCTTCTTTTTGAGCCATGATTTTCTCAGATTTTTGGAAATCTTTTAAACTAGATCATTGTACTCACTTCCTCTCGTCTTTTTGTTTTATCTTTTTTTCTCAAGTGTTAATCATGTAAACCACAACACTAACTGTCCCCTACCTCTCTCTCTTTCTCAGGGGCTCACATCCACGTCGGACATCGGACAAACACGCATATGTTTTCCAAATGTCCTATACATTTTTCATGCAAGAGGACATATGTCCTATTGTTTTTGTCACAAAGTGGTTATTGTCCGATTATGCTTTCATTTGATCCGGACATTATCAGTACTTTCCAATTTTCACTCTCTTTCTCGGAGGGCCTTCATCATTGCAGGGACTGCTGTAAAGAAATGCTTGCTCAGAAACTAACTCTTTTTGCATTGAAACATGCACCAGAACTGGTGGACACCATCGACAATGTCAAACATGAAATCAAAGCAGTTTGCTTGAGGAAACGGTCGTCAGCAACTCAAACTTCTCTGTTTTCTTTTTTTAAGAAAATCTGAGGTGACTTTCTTTGTGGCCCCGCCCCCTCCCTCTGTAAGGACCCCCCTCCATAAGGACCGATTTTTGTCAACATTTTCAAGGTCGCTAGAGAGGGGTTCCACTGTACTATGACCAAGTCGAAATTTCGGATAGGACACAATAACAATTCGGTCCCTTCAATTTCGTCTTATCCGGATTTGCCTGTACAGTAGTTTGATTTGCTATTTTATCGATGTTTTGTGAAGCGATGTGTCTCTCCAAGCAGACGAAACTTGGGGAGACTTTATGTGCTTTTTATAAAGAAGAGCTTCCAAGGGTCGCAACTCTGAATGCTCCAAGCCGGTTGACAGTTGCCTCCCTTCGCGGTTTTTTTCTCCGAAAAAGCAACATGCCGCCTAAACGAAAATTGGTGCCAGAAAAAAAATATGTCCTATTGATTTATTTTTGTTCTGGACAAATGTCCTATCACTTTTGCATTGTCCAGGACATTTGTCCTATGCCACCTATCATGGATATGAGCCCCTGCTTTCTCTTTTTTGGTGCAGTGGAACCAATTGTAGCCAGTTGGTCGCTATCAGCGTGGGTTCGATCCCCACGTTCGGCGAGAGATTTATTTCTCGGAGTCAACTTTGTGCAGACTCTCTTCGGTGTCCGAACACCCCCGTGTGCACACATGAGCACGAAAAAGATCCCAAGTTCACAGCGAAAGTCTCAGGGCTTGGAAAACACGAAGACACGCATGCATCATCTCTCGTCTCTGATTATCATGATCGTATTTCGATACTTTGACGAGACAAACCCAATGCTGGTGTGTCGAAGAAGACAGCCACAGCGGGCTTGTTCGAATCAAAGTATCACACCATATCTTCAGCGTATTACCAATACCTGTCCCAACATAGACCAGTTGGTCTAAGAGGACGTTAAACCCCAATAGTCAGTCAGTGGAACAACTTTTAAGACCCCCCAATTTAAGACTCCTTCCTTTTTGAGCCATGATTTTCTCATATTTTTGGATGTGGGTGCCACTGTACTCGCTTCCTCTCATCCTCTATTTTTATCTTTTTTCTCTCCAGTGCTAACCATGTAAACCACAACACTAATATTCCCTCCATCTCTCTCTTTTTTAGTCGATTCCACTCACCTTCCGGGGCTCTCTCCTCCCGGTCACGGCTGACACGCCGACGTTCCACTTCCTTGCTGCGACTTCTCCGCCTGTCTCTCCCCTCCCTTCCACCACCACCACCACCACCGCCACGATCTCTTCTCGGGCTGCGCGACCTTGACCTGCGTCTCCTGTCCCTGCTGCGTGACCTCTCGCCGCGACCTCCTCCTCCTCGTGGCCCGGCTGCGGGAGTGTCGGCATCAAAGCTGTGAGAGCAAAGGGAGACAAATGATGGAGATTGTTCAAGTGGTGGAGTCAGGGCTGGTGGGCCTTGAAGACCCTGACGTGAGTGGACTTGTTTAATAAACATGTGTGTGTGTGTGTGTGTGTGTGTGTGTGTGTGTGTGTGTGTGTGTGTGTGTGTGTGTGTGAATGTGCACATGTGTGTATACAATTGTATGAGTGAGTTTGCGTATGTGTGTATGTGCTTGTGCGCACGCATGTGTGTGCTTGCGTGTGTGTCTGTTAGGGATTGGGGGGGGGGGGGGGGGGGGGGTTGGGGTTGGATGGGATGGGGGGGGGGGGAGGAAAGGTAAGTTGGGACTAAAGACAGGGCCAGTCCTTAAGGTGTTTATGTAGAAACTCAGTGACTCTGTGTCTGTATGTTGAGAGCACTAAAAACATGAACCCCAACTAATAAAACCTCTCAAAAAAACAAATCTACTTAATTTGCAGGTGCATGTTAATCGGTCAGATTATATATCAGCGCAGCTGCAGATAACATGAACACAGGTACTAGTACCACAATGCAATAAAAACACAGGTATTCATACCAAGATGTGATAAAATCACAGGCACTTGTACCACAATACCATAAAAACACAGCCTCACAGGTATGACCTGTACCCCAAATTAAAAAAAAACAACAACAACAAAACCAAACTCACTTTGCCCCAGCGCCGGCCCCAGTGGCGCCACCTGAGTAGTCATCACGTCCAGAGAAACGAGTGTTTTCCTCGGGTCCTCCCTTACGAGTTCCTCCCAGTCCTCCACCTGTAGATAGTAACGAGACAGAAAACTAATTAACAAGGGCAAGCTTGATGTATGGGTGGATGACAGAATCATTTCTGCAAGACAGACAACCTGGCTGACTCGATAGTCATTGCGCAGATCGAGAACTAATTAAGAACAGGTTTGATCAAATAGGTTTGAGGCTTGGGTAGACCACATAATTGTTTGTGGAAGATGGCTGCCTAGATGTTAATCAAACAGAAAAGTAATTAAGATGTACAGGTTTGGAGTATGGGTAAACAACATAATCATTTGTGTCAAATGGCTGACGAGGTGGTAATTAAGCAGAAAAGTAATTAACAAGTACAGTTTTGATGTTTACATAGACCACAGAATTGTCTGTACAAGAAGGACGATTGGCTGACTAGATAGTAATATTTAAGAGCAGAAAACTAAGTGTGAGTTGGTGGGAAAAGAAGAGAGGGTGAAGTGCAAGAGAAGTTATAAGGGGAAAGATAATTCTGTGGCTGCTTTTTCTTTATTTTGTGTTTAACGTCGTTTTCAACCACAAAGGTTATATCGCGACGGGGAAAGGGGGGGAGATGGGATAGAGCCACTTGTTAATTGTTTCTTGTTCACAAAAGCACTAATAAAAAAATTGCTCCAGGGGCTTGCAACGTAGTACAATATATTACCTTACTGGGAGAATGCAAGTTTCCAGTACAAAGGACTTAACATTTCTTACATGCTGCTTGACTAAAATCTTTACAAACATTGACTATATTCTATACAAGAAACACTTAACAAGGGTAAAAGGAGAAACAGAATCTGTTAGTCGCCTCTTACGACATGCTGGGGAGCATCGGGTAAATTCTTCCCCCTAACCCGCGGGGGGTCTGTGTCTGCTAAAACAGACAATGCACCTACTGACAAAAACAAACAACCTCAAAACAACCAACCAACCAATCAAACAAAGAATCTGTCTGCATACCACACAAAATGGTGCAACCTTGCACAAGGGACAAAGTACCAGGAATGATAAATACTCATACTGTACACAATCCCAGAGGTGGCAGAGATGTAAGTACAAAAAGGGGGAGTGCGACTGATTATGTCTGCTTGCACTTGACTGGAGTACACATGCTCCTCAAGCCAATAACGGCTGCCTTATCCTACTGTTCTGTAAAACATCTGCTTCAATGTTTACATTTGTTCCTTGTAATGAAGGATTGGAATATACTGGGGAACCCCCGTCTTTAAGATCTAACATCTGAGAAAATCATGTCTCAAGTTATAAAATGTAGGTACGTTTACAAAATAATCTGAAAAATTGGAGTCTTAACAGAGAGGAAGTTGTTAAACAGGGGAAAGTGTATGTGTGTGTGTGTGTGTGTGTGTGTGGGGGGGGGGGGGGGGGGGGGCAGGTGGGAATCCACTGTAACAAAAACACCTCATACTTGGGATAGTGTCATGTATTCAGTGCCCATGTTGTCCATTGACATTTCTGCCTGGATGCGCACAACTGTTAGCATTCAAAGCTGCCTTTTCTGCATAGATCTGATTGTAATCTCTGCATAAGTGGTCTCGCCAGAAATTGTTTGTTTGTTTGTTTGTTTGCTTAACGCCCAGCCGACCACGAAGGGCCAGATCAGGGTGGTGCTGCTTTGACATATAACGTGCGCCACACACAAGACAGAAGTCGCAGCACAGGCTTCATGTCTCACCCAGTCACATTATTCTGACACCGGACCAACCAGTCCTAGCACTAACCCCATAATGCCAGACGCCAGGCGGAGCAGCCACTAGATTGCCAATTTTAAAGTCTTAGGTATGACCCGGCCGGGGTTCGAACCCACGACCTCCCGATCACGGGGCGGACGCCTTACCACTAGGCCAACCGTGCCGGTTGGTCTTGCCAGAAAGAGGAAATGGGTCTGATTGTGTTCTGAAGTTGAGAATCATTGCTGAGCACTTCAAAATGTTGCACAGAGAGAGAGAGAGAGAGAGAGAGAGAGAGAGAGAGAGAGAGAGAGAGAGAGAGAGAGAGGGAGAGAGAGTGTGTGTGTATGTGTGTGTGTGTGTGTGTGTGTGTGTTGCACACATTAGTAATAACGCAGAGGACAAATCTGCTCTCATAGTCAAATATGGTACAACTGCATTTCATCCTCTCTTGGGTTTCAGCCTTTCTCCCTTACATAAATGGACTTAAAGAAGAAAAACTACATGCTTAACAGACTATAAATATTTCTATTGTTTTCACTTCGTGGCTAAGAAGAAAACATTAGTCTGTAATTTACACATCAGAATTACCCAGTATTGGGGGAAAATCAGTCACTTTAATCTGACTTAATCATTATTTACAAGAGAAACACATTTCAAACGATGCACAAAGTGCGCAATGCCGTAGTGTCCCTAATGCATTCTGTCAGAATGAGGGGAAATAATCATATCATATGCTGGAATTATCTCCCCAGGCCTAGAATAACACAAATGTCACTCCGGCCTAATTGGAACAGAAACCTGGTCGGGAGAACAGACTGAAAAAAGCGAAGTTCTTTGTGTTTTGTTTTTTTATTTCCTGGACAAGAGAGAGGAGAAAATTACAAATTTGATAACTGTAAGTGAATTACTCATGTTGTCGTCTGCACACTGCTCTGGTTGTACAGTATTTTACCCCTCCTCTAGCTTGTTACATCACACAACTTAAACCACTCACATAAATGTTCATGTAGGCAACTTAGTGGGAGGGGAAGAAGATGGGCCTGAGGCTGGATGGGCAGGGGATTTCTAAGTAGTTATTGTAACTTTCAAAAAATGTCAGTGCAGAAAAAAAGACTTGTTTTTCAATTTCAAGGAAAGCGAAAACTCACGCGTAATTGCTTCCCTTGCAAAGGAATGCTTTCTTTTTGTAAGCAACTGGAATTCCTCAAGATTTTATGTATTCCAGTGAGTGAGTGGGTGTGTGTGTGTGTGTGTGTGTGTGTGTGTGTGTGTGTGTGTGTGTGTGTGTGTGTGTGTGTGTGTGTGTGTGTGTGTGTGTGTGTGTGTGTGTGTGTGTGTGTGTGTGTGTTTTGGCAACTTTTACAACTTTAAGAAAAAAGTAAAACAGTCAAGAGACTAACTCTTGCAAACTGAAGCTTTTTAAACAAATTTAAATTTTAAACTAACTGTAATGGGTAAATCTGAACAGCCTGACTTTCAAGCGAGTTTAATTAATTTCAACTCACCTAGCCTGCGGGGTCTCCATCCCTTGACCGTACGACCTCTTTCCACGTCCACCAACACGCGACGTCCGTCGATCTTTCTGCCGTCCGCATGCTTGTAGGCAGCTGTGTGGGAGAAGAGGGGAAGAGCAAAGTTAGAGCCTTTCCTTTACGTGAAGGTATAACACTGAGAATTGTAAAAATCCTCACCCAAAAGTCCTCCGCTGAAATGGTTGTTGATTTTCCCTGTTGAATGGTGGAAATTTTGTTTCCAAGATCAATCTCAGCACATCCTTTTTCTGTCCTCCTCTTTATTATTAACAGCTATTGTGTTTTCAGCGTAGCAATAGGGTCCGATATTTAGACGAGACAAGTATAATGCCGACGAGTCGAAGACGAGTCGCATTATACTTGTTCCAGTCTAAATATCGGACCCTATTGCTACGCTGAAAACACAATAGCGATTATATAGCTGTTCTGACCTTGATTTGTTGTTCCAAACTTACAAAATGACAGTTTTTGCGTCGATGCGTTGATCTCAGGTTTTGATAGCAGACGCCGTTTCTTATGCGCATTAGTTTTGCGCAGGCGCCACACTGACTTTGGAACCTCGATTTGACAACACAGCCGATAAACAGCTTTTTATTAGTTCATTCGTATACAACAAAAAGAAGTTTGAGGTTTTTTTAATTTTGAACAAGACTACTTATGAAGAAGACCAAAACACAACATCAACGGAAAACTAGAAACAACTGAAGAACTAGGATGCAACAAGGGGAGGAGAAGAGAACAGCTAATCCATACAACGCGAGCAGACGACAGCGAAGTTTTCAGTTTGGGTGAATGGTATCGCTTGTCTCGTCATGAAGTGAATTTTTTAACCTCAGTTATAAACCACTACATGAATGTTAGTGCCATGGGTTGTACATCAATACTTCAGAGGGGAAGTGGGGTATTTAGTGTGGAGTTACGAGATAAGAAAGTCGGCCATTTTTGCCAATATGCTTTTGGATATTGGCAAAAATGGCCGACTTCCGTAGCATTATGCTTTGATGATCGGAAGAGACCATCCAATCACAGCCCCCGAATTCCCCCACGTGTCCATCAGAATAGCTATATAATTGTATATTCCAAGACTGAATGAACAATTTTCTAGACTCAAAGAACGAATTTCGAACTGCTCAGACCAGTCAGATAAATGATTGGGTTTACTACAGAGGAAGCAAAATAGAGAAGATAGTTATCAAAAGTCTTTCCCAAGGCAACATTTACTTACCATTTATTTCAAAATCATTGAAATAACACATTACGTCAAATTTGTTGTGAGGCTTTAGTAAAAAGTTGTGTTTTTTTTCTTCAAAATATGACCAAAAAAAATGAGAAGTGGTTCAGCAAAGACATGAATGATCGGTTACACAAGTAGATAGCTGACCGAGATGTGCTGAGACTGTGGAATATTATCTGCAAAAAACAGTTTCATTGAAAACAAATAATCATAGCACATTCATCAAACCCAAGGGAAACAGAATGAAGGACTGTGAAGTATACTTGAAACAAAATGCCAGAAATGACGTCCTCTGATCTCCTTCTCCTATGGCTTATTTTGTTGTGACATTTAGGTAATAACTAAACACACACACAATTTCCCAAGCTTGAAACTTGATACCCACTCAGAAGAAATAGCAATCCTAGATTGTGTTTGAATAAATGTCAAAGCAGAATGGTTGGCAAAGATCAACGGTGAAAACTTTCATTTATTTTGTTGCCTTTCAAATCCAGGGTGGCCTTAGAAGGTTTGAGGCAAAACATCACACAACCCAATGCTATGCTATAATTAACTGGTTGACACATTTCTACTCATGTGTTTGACAGCTTTGATGCAAAGGGCAATAGCAGAAGATGAAAGAGCAAAAGACTTACTGGTATTATTGTTTGGAAACAGAAAATACAGCTCCGATAAAAAAAAAAACTAAAAAAAACCACTACTTGGTTCAACAAAAAAAGAAGTATGTTACGTTTTACAATTACTTCATTCACCGCAACTTTCTCCTATCATGTGAGTGCAAACCTGCCCTTTTCATTCACAACATGATAGAATTATATGTTAGCTGAGCTGACTTTTCCAGGGTTTGAAGCTAGAAATGCTGGCATGTGCCAAGCATCACATGGTTGTATGCAACAGGTTTGAAAATGCAGCGGTCTCATTTGCACTTTTACTTTTTCCTTATTTTGAACAGCAGGGCAATTTTGGGGTGTCCATTAGAACTTTTTATATTTTTTATATCAAGGCTGACATTCAGCTGGAAGGAAACATTTCTTGGCTTGGCACAAAAGGTATAATTTCCTCTCATGATGATGAAATCGTTCTGTGATGTCATAAATCTGTGAATGTGATGAAATCGTCACTAGGTGAAGGCACATTTTTATTCTCTGTGATGACGTTGAGGGTGTGGATAAACGAACTGTGGGAATCCAAAAGATCGAGTGCACTGATGTTTATGCCCCATTTAAGCTAACGATTAATGAAATTAGGCAAGTTGGCCGTCCCATCAAAAGAACCAATCAAATCAAGTCAAATGGCCAGCCCAGCAATTTTCACCCCGTTGCACAGAACATTTTCTGACTGTTATTTTACGCCGATTGGATCAAATGCCCTGCAAGATACCGGGGAGCTGTTGCCGACAGCTTAAGGATGTCACCTAGATAAGCCGCAGCTTCTCAGAAGGAAGAACTCGGACAGGGGATGTTGAACTGCAGGGAAGGCTGCTGTGTCTCCACGACAGTTTACCCTTCGTTGTTTTGAGGTTTTTAAACACATGTTGTTTTGTTTGTTTTGTTATATCTAACCGTGAATGGGTTCGTGGCAGTAAAAAGAAGCGCATGGTGGTGTGAGAATGTTTGCCTGACGTCTGTCTATCATTCATGCACGCTCACCGACAAGAAATGCCTAATTTTGCTTGCACCTTTGAACCCAGCAGGTCTTTGCTCAAGAAATGTATGCTGGACAAGGCTGCATTCCCCAAGCATTCTCGAAAATCCGCAAAACAAATCATAACGTTTTTTTTTTACCTGATTTGGCGTCGTCCACCTACCTAACAGCCTTAACCCAGACCGTTTCGCGGGTTTCCGTTCACTGGTGGGCGCAGAATTAGAGAGCTGTTTTAGGGGACAGTGCAGAGTGTGACATAATCTAAGAGGGGGATGTAAAAACAAGTAGCGGGTATTCTCACAACTTATCTGGCGCCAGTCCGACTCAACCTGTTTCCCTCGGGCAAGACGAATCTACTTACATGGATCTTAAAGTGGCAGAAATGTGAGAGGGTCGTTCCAACATCTAAGTGAGAACATGATGACATGCACTTTTGCAGCATGTCTTCAACATGTCCTTTACTTTAAAAAGATGTGAACCCATTTGGTCACATTTCTGCCATACTTACCTGTCACCGCTTTTCCTGCAAAGGTTTCATCAAAGCATAATTAAGACATCATAAAAATGGCAAACAAGAAAACAAGCAACAGGTAAGATCACAGAGGGCCGACAAAGATACGGAGAAAACAAAAAACAGAGAAGACAGAGTACACCTGAAGAAAAGTCTGAGGAAACCTTCAGGAGACAATGCCCTAGAAACACGACAGCATAGCGTTTTTGGGACGCAAAGTCCCGATGGGAACAGGATTGGGGTGCTAGCTATATAGGATGTTTTTTTCGTACTCCTAGTTTTGTTATGCCAAAAATCCGCAAAACAAATCATAAGGTTTTTTTTTTTACCTGATTTGGCGTCGTCCACCTACCAAATTTTGATTTTGATTTAGATTTTCTGTTTGTGATCTACATACTTACCCCTCTGTCTACGTCACACCAGTGAATACATTCTTTAGACACACTTGGTTTTTTTCTATTGGTGTGGACAAGAGGAAAGTATAAAGACACAAAGTCCAAAAAAATAAACATGAAAAACGTCAAACAGAAACCCAACTTACGTCTTTGAAATGAAAACTTACGTCTTGAAACTTCCTTGCCTTTTTTTCCCAAAAAACCTACCACTCCTCAAAAACCTGAGCCAATCCGTTTTTTGGCGATGCTGAGACAGAGAGAGCGCAAAAAAAAGTGCCAAGCCGCTTTAATAGCGGAGGATGGAGGGTGTCGGTCTCTCTGTCTCTCTCAGGCAAAACGAAGCAAGCACCGCTGGTCTTGAAGGTTCCCAAGTAGCGACCACTTACCCGGCTTACCTGAACGTTGTTATGGAAACGCATTGCATCTCAAACAAACCGTCAACCCATTCGGACCGATGCCATCTATTATTGGCAAGGGTCAATTTTTTTTCTGGGAGAAGAGCGCTATTTATGGGCAGCATATGCCGTTGACACTGACCCCCTCTCCCCCCCCCTGTACATTTTGCGGAGACCAAACAATTCTTGGCAAGACAATATCTCCGGTTGACGCTGTTTCGAGATGCAATTGTTTCGGAACAACGCAGTTCGTGCATGCGCTGTGTGTGCGTGTATGTGTGTGTGTGCGTGTATGTGTGCGTGTGTGGCCATGCTCGTGGTCGGATGTTAATGATGATGATGTTGGTGGGGGTGGGGGGTGGGGCAGAGAGTGGGATATGGGGGGTGAAATGAGGGCTAAAAGGACTGCGCATGAGGTGTCCGTATCGATTTTTGGCTCTTTGTTTGTGTTTGACTCAATTGTGTTTGCGTGTCTGACACAAAAACAGTGCAGAGAAACACTGAAGACCAATCCTTGCCATGTGTGTGTGCAAATTCGGTTTTAGCTTGAGTGATAAAAATACTTCTGCAAGACGATGACCTCAATGCAGTTTACTTTCCACTTTTTCAAAACAACTTCCAGGAAAAAAAGAGTTATTTCTAGCATTGGTTTTTTAAAGAGGCTATAGCAATGGTTTCTTCAGTTGTCTTTAAAATATGATTGCATATCAATTGGACACTCTTTTGTAATGCCGCAAATGGGTTAAATTTCCACTGCAAAAATTTAATATAATAATTTTGTTTAAGGTGAATTCTGGTGCATGCAAATATACGCTCACTGTCAAGCTGCCTATAGTTGGACTTCGCGGGATGAAAATCACATAACTCTTCCAATGAAAGTGTGTGTGTGTGTGTGTGTGTGTGTGTGTGTGTGTGTGTGTGTGTGTGTGCGGCGTGTGTGTGTGTGTGTGTGTGTGTGTGTGTGGTTGCATGTGTGTGGTTGTGGTGTGTGTATGTGTGTGTTTTGTAATACAAAGTGAACATGTGAGAATCTTGCTCTGAATCTTTGTCCTAATGTGGCGAATCTGATATTCTGCGAATCACCGTTAAAAATGAAGGTGTCG
>NC_090251.1:41122971-41127971 GCF_037325665.1 Littorina saxatilis | reverse complement strand
AGAGAGAGAGAGAGAGAGAGAGAGAGAGAGAGAGAGAGAGAGAGAGGTGTAAACAACAACACGGCAGTAACCCAACCATGCGGACCGTTACAGCTTGGGATATCTTTTGCCCTAAACAACAACTAATTTCTTTCAAAACTATTTCGTTCTGAGGATGTAACTTCAGGACAAAGAACAAATGTTTATTTTGAATGTTTTATGTATGTTATTATTACGGACACAAACGCTCAGCAATGTAATTTCTCTTTTAGAGATTAATAAAGTTATTGTATTGTATTGTATTGTATTGTATTGTTTAACATAAAACAACTCGCAGTTTCTTAAAATGCCGTACACTCCCGAACAAGCACTGCATGGCCTTTCATCCGTTCTTTGAAGGCGGAATGGTAAATGTCTCTCCTAACTAGATTTTCCCAAATAAGGAGTTGCTGCCTCTATATGGAACCCGGTTCTCAGTATCAATCTGGGATTGGTTGGGGGAAAAAAAACACATGTACACACACACACACTTCACAATATCGGAAAGCGGGTCGGTGTGGAAAGACATGATGGGGTAGGGGGTGGTCTAAGACAAGAGAGATGCCCCTTGAAATTCGGTTTTAGACAGCTACCTCTAAAAGAATCAACGCAACAAACAACATGTGGGCGGGTAGGACTCGCACCCAGAAGATAAGGAAAAACAGCTTTCCCCGTTCTTCCCATGGAAAACTCGCACAGTGACGAAAAAATTTTTGACACAAAATGTGTTTGGGAAAGTCCAGATAAGGAAGGGAATTTCCCAGAGACACACACACACACACACACACACACACACACACAAAATCAATCATGAGGCATCGGGAAAACGGACAATGAGTAGAAGCAGGGAGCGTACTTTACATTGATCCTCTTCATATCCAGTGAGGCAAGCTCAGTCTTATTGATGATTCCTATTAACATCATCATCTTCTCTTTTCTGTCTGTCTCTCTCTCAGAGTCTCTCTCTCAGTAATAATAGTTCACCGCCAGATAACAGTCTCATGGCGCTTTACACTGGACATATGCAAAGTTTATTATATAGTGTCTGCCTGTCTGTCTGTCTCTCTCTGGAAAGATTGCAGAGGTTTCAATACGCTGCCTCACCCTTCTCTGTTCGTATTATCTAGTCAAGTAGTTTAACAGAGCTTGAAAAATCATGAGGGGGAAGAAAAGGGAGGTTTACACTGTCAGCCAAGGACAATGAAAAAGCGTCAGGAAGTTAAAACATCAAAAACCCTCTCCACTGTGTTAGAGAGAGAGAGAGAGAGAGAGAGAGAGAGAGAGAGAGAGAGAGAGAGAGAGAGAGAGAGAGAGAGAGAGGGAGAGAGAGAGAGAGAGAGAGAGAGGGAGAGAGAGAGGAGAGAGAGAGAGAGAGAGAGAGAGAGAGAGAGAGAGAGAGAGAGAGAGAGGGAGAGAGAGAGAGAGAGAGAGAGAGAGAGAGAGAGAGAGAGAGAGACGGACAGAGAGAGAGCGAGGAGATGAAAATGAAAATGGACATTTCTCTATTCTCTCAGAAAAA
The DNA here is from genome assembly GCF_037325665.1 of Littorina saxatilis. Classification (NCBI taxonomy): domain Eukaryota; kingdom Metazoa; phylum Mollusca; class Gastropoda; order Littorinimorpha; family Littorinidae; genus Littorina; species Littorina saxatilis. The sequence goes on along the minus strand of NC_090251.1, from coordinate 41,126,434 downwards.
CATGCTAACATACCAACACAGCAACAATATCGCAACTTCTGACTACGTTCGAAAAAGCAAAACACTGTCAGGCAAGCGCGTACACTTCCCAAATAACCGCTTTAGAAAGAAACGAGAGAAAAAGCAAATACAAGTTCCTGGAACTCTGTCACCGCTAACCACTGATCGGGGAATTCCCATGGCCCGTGACCCAGAACAGCGACACGGTTGTTGGGAAGCACAGCGTACTGAATGCAAACGGGAAAGATGGACAGTAATTTGGGTTTCCACAGCGCGCAGAGAGAGAGAGAGAGAGAGAGAGAGAGAGAGAGAGAGAGAGAGAGAGAGAGAGAGAGAGAGAGAGAGAGAGAGAGAGAGAGAGAGAGAGAGACCCCCCCACACACACACACACAAATGGGGAGGGTGCTTTCAGATGTTAAATCAATGCTCCCTCTCCAATCCCTCACCCTGTGGCCCACCACAAGCAATCTGTATGGCGATGGTTACTTTCTGCCACTGGACCCCGCGTACTTACACAAACGGGAAGACAGGAGCATCAGTGTCTAATCAGATTGCGTGAAGTCAAACACGGCCTATCATTAGTCCGCGATAGTTCCAACGTCTTCCACTGACGTGACACTAGTACCACTTGATGTCAGGGGTGTCCTGAGGCAAGGTGGATATCAGGCCATCTTCCAGGGCAGGGGGGTTGTAAAATCCTTCACTATCACTTGATCAGGACCAAGCAGTCTTTAGAGAACTGCAGTGCATGGATTCTTCCTCAAGTGACGGAGTAGTCAGGAATAAGACAAGACAGTCACAATAGAGTTGTTGGTTTTCCATGTCCCTTCAACTTATTTGGGCATTTGGGACAGAGGGTATAACGTGGAAGCGGGGGTGGGAATGGGGGTGGAAGTAAGAAGGTTCTACGCTGTCAAAAAAAATCAGGATCGGGCAGTCTTTACACCACAGTAGTCCATGAATCATGACTTCTTTCTGTAATGGTGGCACTGTACTGAAGTAGGCAAGACAGTTGGACTGGGGATCGGGATGGAGATGGGGAAGGTTCTTCACTGTCAAAGGATCCGGACCAAGCAGTCATTAGGGCCTTACTAAAGGCGAACGACAAGAAGAAGAAGATGAGGGCCTTACTTAAGTGCCGGCACGTTTAAGACGAGGGCAAGACAGACTAGGGGTGGGGATAGTCAAGTCCTTCACTGTCAGAATAATAACAAGACCAAGCAGTCATTACACCAAAGTGGTCCCTGATATGACCTGGGCACATCAGCCCACAGGGACAGTCCCCCTACAGGGACAGTCCCCCTACAGCCACACCCACATCTCCTGTACGCCGTCCCCCCCCCCCCCACCCCATCCCCCTTCACATCATTTCCCTATGACCTGCTGATCGAAACTGCAAAATTCAATCGCCAGCCCTCTGCTGGCCTGACAGGTTCGGTTAGTATTACTTGTGTCTGACTTGGCGCAACAAAGACGTGTATGCAAATACGGTATCGTGATATGCCTACAGATGCTTCTTCTTCTTCTTCTTCCTCTTTTTCTTCGGCGTTCGATGATGGTGAAGCCTACAGATGCGATATTAGGGATCGTAGTCGAGGGCATTAGACATGAGTTAGTCGGCTCTTTACAACCAATTTACGACACTTGTTACACTAAATTAGCCACCTGCATATAATAATAAATAATAATAATAATAATAATAAATGAGCATTTATATAGCGCAACATCATAACTTTACAATTATGCTCTTTGCGCTTGACACATTTAAAATTAAAACACAGTTATACAAGCATTTACATCTACATTCATAGTCAGCAACGCTTAATTAAAAGCATGTATAAACATCACGACGGACATATAATGATACAATGCCAACACTGACATTTCTGTCTGTATAAATATCACGATTTTTCAGTTTCTTGAAACTATGACTTTGTCTTGCGTGCGACAAGACCTGAACACACGCCAAAAGATAATTCTCATCGGCGGAGCATACTCGAAAAGGGGAGACACTTTCTGATTCAATAGTAATACCTCAATTTATGCGGTAAGGTACGCCGCTTGTCTCGCCGTCTGAACCTTTTAGTGTTTTGAATTCAGAATATGATGTATCAGGAAGGTGGTGGGGTGGGGTGGGGTGTTGGGTGGGGTGTTGGGTTGGTGGGGTGTTGGGTTGGGCGGGGTGAGGGTTGGTTTGCCATGTACAGGTCGATAAACGCTTCAAAACGAGATTCCAATATAGACCAGAAAGGGTGCCCCGTTGACTCAGTGCTGTGTAATGCTGCTTCGGACGACAAAGAATACTGAGCGCGCGCGCGAGAGAGAGAGAGAGAGAGAGAGAGAGAGAGAGAGAGAGAGAGAGAGAGAGAGAGAGAGAGAGAGAGAGAGTGTGTGTGTGTGTGTGTGTGTGTGTGTGTGTGTGTGTGTGTGTGTGTGTGTGTGTGTGATATGTCTTTTCGTCTCGCCAGAATGCAACGCTCCATTACATCCCAAGATCTTTTGCTAGTTTGACAACTATATGCCTCAGGTTGGTTAGTTAGTTGTTGTTGCTTTTTGGGTCCAGCGGACAATATAGGCCAAATCAGGACCCCATATGCCTCAGGGCTGTCGCTGAACTTAACCAAATTTACACACCGAAATGTTCTGCGAACCCTTCTCATACCTACCCCTCCACTTTCGTGACCTCAATTAATTTGTCTGTGGATCGAATAAACAAAATTAGTGCCGCCTAAAAGCTTCTCGTCAGATTTGCAGACAGAAACGAAGACTTCTAACACAGATAGGCGGCTGCACCTATAGCTCCGAGTTTAATGCTCCTTTCGTGCTATTTTCAACATTCTGCTCTACATTCATTCTTTGCCGAAAAAAAACATCTTTTCTTGAACATATCTCATGACACTTTCTTTTAATTTATCAACGGGCGATCGTATGTTAGAGCTTGTTGTTCATAGCTTCGCCTGATCAAGATCACCTGACATTTGATTCGCTCGCGTTAAACACTCGTTTCGTGTTATTTTCACCAACCTACTCTGCAGGCGTTTACTGCCAATAAAAGATATATTCTACATTTCTCATGACACTTTTCTTAGCACAACGGGAGATCGCATTATCAAGTTTTTGTTCCTTACATTGTTCGATCAACATCACCTGAAAATTACCTTGTCATAGACTCCGTCTGGAGATATCTCCGCGTATCTTCGACATCGTTCTTTGCGGATAAAAAGATCTTTTCTTTAAACTACATCCTGATTCTATTCCCTTTATAAACTGTCTTTAATCAATGGGCGATTGTATTACACACGGTTTGGTCTCTTGTTCATAGCTTCCTCCGATCAGGATCGGCAGAAATGTCATTGGTCAAAAACAAACAAACAAATAAATAAACAAACAAAACAAATAACCATTGTGATTACAATCGAAACAAAAATGCTTTTCTTTATATACCAAAGGGCGATACACACAC
>NC_090251.1:41100569-41122771 GCF_037325665.1 Littorina saxatilis | reverse complement strand
GTTCTGACAAATCAGCCAGCATGGCCAGGGCTCTGGGAGTCACAACGTATAAGGGAATAATTGCCCGGTTGGAAAAAGCTATCAATCTTATGAGCTAGAGAGATTGCGAAAAGCTAGCTGGGGGCGACGGCGGAATCCTTATACAAAAAGAAAAATTAACGGATTGGAAAGAGAGAGAGGCGAGAAAGAGTTCAAGATATTATCCCTCACTCTGAAACGTCAAAATCTGATTCTGATGTAAAAACTGTGTGTGTGTGTGTGGGGGGGGGGTGTGTGTGTGTGTGTGTGTGTGTGGGGGTTGTCCATGGGGTCTGCAGATGGGGAAAGAAATAAGCGGAGGATGATGAAGTGAGGTGAAATGCAGTTCACCTGTACAAGCTGACATTTTACAAACTAAATCAGAAATAAAGAGCAGTAAGCTTATCTATTTAGCCTATGAATTTCTAACAAGAAGGGCAAAGCCCATACGACTCACATGCTTTACACATTTTTCCTACCAAAATACATGTGACCTTGACCTTGGGTCAAGGTCATGCAACACAAAGCTGTTAATTCAAGACATAGGAAGTACAATGGTGCTTATTGGCTCTTTCTACCATGAGATATGGTCACTTTTAGTGGTTCACTACCTTATTTTGGTCACATTTCATAAGGGTCAAAGTGACCTTGACCTTGATCATATGTGACCAAATGTGTCTCATGATGAAAGCATAACATGTGCCCCACATAATTTTTAAGTTTGAAACAGTTATCTTCCATAGTTCAGGGTCAAGGTCACTTCAAAATATGTATACAATCCAACTTTGAAGAGCTCCTGTGACCTTGACCTTGAAGCAAGGTAAACCAAACTGGTATCAAAAGATGGGGCTTACTTTGCCCTATATATCATATATAGGTGAGGTATTCAATCTCAAAAACTTCAGAGAAAATGGGAAAAATGTGAAAAATAGCTGGTTTTAAGGCAACATTTATGGCCCCTGCGACCTTGACCTTGAAGCAAGGTCAAGATGCTATGTATGTTTTTTGGGGCCTTGTCATCATACACCATCTTGCCAAATTTGGTACTGATAGACTGAATAGTGTCCAAGAAATATCCAACGTTAAAGTTTTCCGGACGGACGTCCGGACGGACGGACGTCCGGACGTCCGGACGGACGGACGGACGGACGGACGGACGGACGGACGACTCGGGTGAGTACATAGACTCACTTTTGCTACGCATGTGAGTCAAAAACAATCCATCTTTGTAAGACGTACTTGTCAATGAGAATACAAGCATAACATAATTCCTTGAAAGGAGTCACCGCTTGGTTTTTTTAGCTTTGCGCACTTGCGTCAATGACGTTGAGAGTGAATAACCAAATAATTACAAATACCCACTCGTTGTATTTCACGTAGTCACAATGAATCGCAATGAAATACCTGTGAAGTTTCAACAATAATTCACTGACACCGCATTCTTAAAATGATACGGCAATTCAGTTGATGTCCCACATGAGCTCATCCGACCTGCAATAGAAGGAGTTCAACAAAACGTTGTTACTACACAGTATGCATTGCGAAAATGCGGGCCTGTCATCCGTGATCTGATTCCTTCTGACGCAACAGCGCAATGACACAACTGCAATTCCGTTCCTTGCTGTTCATCTTTACTCTTCCCCTCCCCCGGTCCCTCCGTTGCTTTTCTGCTGCTATTGAAAGGGAGAAGCATATTACCCATTCATCGAGCGAGAGAGAGAGAGAGAGAGAGAGAGAGAGAGAGAGAGAGAGAGAGAGAGAGAGAGAGAGAGATAGAGATACAGAGAGAGAGAGAGAGAGACACACACACAGATATAGAGAAAGAGAGAGAGAGAGCGAGAGACACGAGAGAGAGAGAGAGAGAGAGAGAGAGAGACAGAGACAGAGAGAGATATATGCTCCGGTTGTCGTTACGTCATGTCGAATCACACGGGGGACTTAGACGGTGTGGGTGGGAGTGCATTGGGGATGAGGATCCAAAATATTATGCATTCCGAAAAAGACGAACCGCATGTGCGTGTCTTTTAGGGAATATGTGGGGCCCAAACTCACTGTTTGCAGTGCTGGATGACTAAATTTAATGAGCTCATATCTTAGAGCGATGGAGAGGGAAAATAAGTCTGCGTCCTTAATGCTCTCTGTTTTCTGTAGCCTTGTTCATTGTCCGACAGGTTCATTCAGACGAAAAGAAAAGAAAGAAAAAAAGAGAAAGAAAAAAAAAGAAAAAACGATGTGAAACAGTACACAATTACACGCTGTCGTTATCAACTGCACACAATTACACGCTGTCGTTATCCACAGTACGACTGGATCCATCACGCCCTCCTATTCCCATGCGTTCAGAAGCACAAGCGGGTCGCAATCGTTGGAAGCAAGCTGAAAGCTATTGGAGAAACGCAATGTACAGACGACTCAGCCTCTCTGACAGATGTCTGTCTACTTCGTGGGACAGAGCACCATCCCCTTTCATTTAGGGCGATGGAACTGAACTGAGAGAGCAAGAGAGAGAGAGAGAGAGAGAGAGAGAGAGAGAGAGAGAGAGAGAGACAGACAGACAGACAGACAGACAGACAGACAGAGACAGAGAGAGAAGAGAGAGATAGGGCGGGGGCTCTTTCTCTCCGGAATTTCCTACTTCCCTCCTGGTATTACTGATACAGACAGCAGTACCGCGGCATTACATTGTTGCCCATTTTCAAGAAAGCAAAATTGTACACAAGAAGAAACAAATTAATTCAAATAGACTACGGGTCTGGAGATAATGAATAAACAATGGAATCTTAAAAATGAAGGTGTATTTCCAAAAATCGTGAACAACAAGTATGAGAAAGCGGAGTCTTAAGAGGGAGGAAGTGTTCAATAAAACTTGGGGTGTTTCGTTTTCCACTGGAACTTCTCGAGTCAGCCACCCCCCTCCTCCATAACCGCGTCGATGGTGTATCTCGGGCAACGTATCTCGCTGTCCAGCCATTACGCGAGTAAGCTTTTGGCGTTGGGGGAGCGAGATTGGCTCGTCGGCGGTGCCCGTGCACGCAATCCGCCCATTATATGTCATGGGCACTGAGTCATTGGGAGTCTCCGGATAGTGGGTACGTCCATCTTCCCAAGTCTCTCGTTCTCTGGAGAGTCTGTATGTAGAAGAGGTGAACTCGGGATTCTTGTAGGTGTGAGCTTCAAATGTGTCTGTCTGTCTGCGTGCGCGCGCGCGCGCGCGTGTGTGTGTGTGTGTGTGTGTGTCTCTCTCTCTCTCTCTCTAGTATGTGTGAACGTTCGTATGTGCTACTATACTGTATAATGTATTTGTAATTGTTCTGTTCAAAACATATCAGTTCTGATCTTTTCCTTCGTCTGTTTAAGCATTGCGTCTCCCCTTCTATACTTTGACACTCACAGCTGTGGAAAAAAAAGGCGATTCACTTGCAAAGGAGGGGACAAATCAGTATAAACGGGGAACTGCATTGCAGAGAGAGAGAGAGAGAGAGAGAGAGAGAGAGAGAGAGAGAGAGAGAGAGAGAGAGAGAGAGAGAGAGAGAGAGAGAGAGAGAGAGAGAGAGAGAGAGAGAGATATTCAAGCACATTCACTCATTGAACTCATCCATTCCTTACGAATCCCCAAGTGGCCAGTAAGCGGAAGCTAAACCGACAAGCGACAATTGATGACTGAGCGTCTGAATGCCGGACACCGGCGAAAATCGACCACTGACCACGATGTCCATTCATTGACCAAGGCGTCTTCTGCTTGCCCTCCTTTTGGGTCTTGGTGCCTCTTACTAGCCTATTCTGCCCTTCTTACCACAATGTTTTTGTGTCATTTGAGTTTGTTTTATTCTTGACAAGGACATACTGTAAAACTTGGCTCACGCCTTAAATCTGTATCTTTGGATATTAAAACCAAATCAGTCAGTCAATCAACCATTTGCTGAGTTACGGTGCAGTCCTTCAGGAAACGTGTTATAAAATGGAGAGAGAGAGAGAGAGAGAGAGAGAGAGAGAGAGAGAGAGAGAGAGAGAGAGAGAGAGAGAGAGAGAGAGAGAGAGAGAGAGAGACTCAAACACAGCAATACTACGCCCTAGAGACTCAGACTCAGACTCAGAACTTTATTACAAAAGGATAAAGGTTTTAGGCAAAGCCTATTCTTCCAACCTGTCCTTTATACAACACAAAGACAGACGCACATAAAAAATATAAATTCAATCATATAGAATACAGAAATACATTGTATGGAATGCAACACAATGTGCATTTAAGGAATTACAAAAGGAGAACTCAAAAATTACAAAATTACATTGACATAGTTATACCTTTCATTTGGGAGTAAAGTTGCTCCGATCAGCTGCACATCCGTTAACACTAGTACAAAATGTTTAACAAAATAACAATCGAACAAGACATTTCATTCACGACTGTCTCTTAAACATGTTCACTGAAGTTGCATTTCTTATCTGTTGGGGGAAGGAGTTCCAGAGAAACGCTCCCGAGAAGGCTAAGCTCGATTTGTAGAGGTCTATGCGAGGTATAGGAGGGATGATTTTTTGGGACCCATATCTTTTTGTGGCATGTTTGAAATGTGATTGCAAATATTTAGGACAGTCGTCATTTAGAATTTTATACATGAACACAGCCTTGTTTAACGTCAACTGATCTTTCAAGGGGAGGAAATTCAGGAGCTTTAGTTTATTATCCGTGGACCTATTCAAATCATGCAGAATAAGTTTTGCAGCTCGGCGATGCAGGGAATTGAGTCTTTTTAAATGAACATCACTGCAGTTATCCCAAAGTGTCGAAGCGAAGTTTATATGAGGCATTATGTGGGCGTAATAGAACATTTTGAGTGCTGCAGAATCTGCGTAATGCCTTAATTTTGATAACAGGTACAAATGTTTTGATACTAGTTTGCAAATATTACTCAAATGAGTTTGCCATTTCAACTCTTGATCAATGGAACACCCAATAATCTATGTTCCCTAACTTGCTGCACTTGAGAGAGAGAGAGAGAGAGAGAGAGAGAGAGAGATAGAGAGAGAGATAGAGAGATAGAGAGAGATAGAGAGAGAGAGAGATAGAGAGAGAGAGAGAGATAGAGAGAGAGAGAGAGAGAGAGAGAGAGAGAGAGAGAGAGGCCTTGTTCGCTCGCTACATCTACTCTTACAACCGCCCACTTCCCACGACCCCACAACTCCCAATAGACGTGTGCCCAACTGACAGGTGACTAAGTCACGATTGATGACTGAATGGGCGATGCAGCGATAGCCGACCGCTGCCTCTCTCATTGATGAATCAGATCAGTTCCCACTCGAGCCGCTATTGAACCCATCCTCTCACAAGAGTACATCGTATTACAATACAACGTCGGACATAGTAGAGTATTCCTGGATAATTAATGGTGAACGCGACGGCAGAATAGACGAAGACAGACCCCGGTGTAACACGAGAAAATTACTCCCACGAGATTTTTACTCCGGAGTAAAAATTTCGTACGAAAATGTTACTCCCTTTACGAAAAAAGTACTCCCCCATTACACGAGAAAATTACTCCCCACGACAGGTGAGTTACGAGTAAACATTTCGTACACAAATGTTACTCCCCTGACGAATAAAAGTCGAATAAATTACTTCACCCTAACACGAGCAATTTAACTTTCCATGCCAGGTGTACGAAGTTTCTACTCCCTTGTCCCCTGTTAGTCTTGGTGGTGGAAGGGTTGGAGGGAGGGTAGCGCGACATTCGTTTGCGCGAGATCACATACTGGCATTATCCCTTCGCCCGCATCCCATTTTCGCGTACGAGATTTTTACTGGAAGTAAAAAAAAAATGGGGAGTAAAAATTTTGTGGAGGGAGTAATTTTTTCGTGCCTTGGGGAGTTCTTTTCTCGTACGAAAAATGTACTCGGAGTAAGAATTTCGTACGAAAATTTTTACTCCGGAGTAAATTTTTCCTGGAGTAAAAATTTCGTGTTACACCGGCTTGCTCACAGCCCAGACAAAATACGTGCATGAATCAAATTGTATGCTAACTCCTAGAAAGCAAACGGTTCGTGCCCATCTTTGGCTTTTTGCCCTCCTCTCTCTCTGTCTTTCTTTCCACCATTTTCCCTCTGATTATCAATCTTTCGCCCTCATGCAACCCAAGATTTCACTGGTCACGGCTCCAAAGTACAAGCCGTTGCTGTTTCATTCCGCCTCTGGCAAATCAAGCACGCTTGCAGGGGCAGGCAAGCGGCGTCGAAAAGCGAGAATATTAAATCAGGTATCGAAAGAGCGCGAGCCGAGCCAAAAAAGGATGAACAAGAACACGAAATACTCCGGGCAAAGGCGACACAACCGTTCGATATTTCTCAGCCGCAGTGCACCTTCAGACGGCTTAATTGCGCAGCAGAGCGAACAAAATAGTGCCGGAGGTGAATGGCAGCTGCCATTTATTCCTACGCCGCGCTGCCTCCATGCTCAATTTTGCAGAAAAATCAAAATTAATTCGTCCCCGGTTTTAAACCTCTGGCAACAATGGCGCGGATGGGTTTTTTTTTTTTTTTTATCTCTCATTACGCTCCCCTGGTTTTCAGTTACAGGGTGGTGTGCGAGAGGCTAGGGAAAGGCTATGCCGTTAAAAATGAAGACTTTGAGATATGATTTACTGGGCATTTTTACACCCCCCCCCCCCCCCCCCACCTTGAATCACGGATCGTACAATATTTTGTGTGTTTGTTATGACACAACCCTCTCACTGACATAAACCATATGCCGTTAAAAATGGAGTCTTTTAAGATATGATTTACTGGGCATATTAAAACCCACCTTGAATCACGCTCCGTACAATATCGTGTGTGTTTGTGTTATGACACAATCCTGGGCACCCCCTCACTGACATAAGACACTGGGGGGGAGGGGGGGTGCATAAAGGTTGTGGGAAGTGAGACTCTTTGTTCCGATGTGTTTCTGCTGCCGTATTCCTGAATTTCGATTTTGACGTTTCTTCCATCTTCGTATCAAAATCTTCATAAGCTATGCACATTCGTCGAACAATGTGTGTAAAACAACGTGTTATCATTTTATTGTATTGATTCTTAAAACAATGAAAAAAAATCAACAATTTAAATGTAATCCACGTCTTAAGTAACGATACGGAAACGTTCAATGGCAGTCGAAGGAGGTCCGTCTGATCAGCGACTAGAGGTGACATAACAATTGTTTTGATAAACTTATCATTCGCAGCATAACAAAGAAACTGAACTCTTCGACGCTGCGGTTTAAAGGTACTGAACTTGTCAAATCCAGGTGCACGGAGCCCCTGGGGCTTTTAGTCATACCTCAGGCAGCTATCCGTTAGAAGAACTACAAAGTTCCATTGACTTGCACCCAAAAAGTCAAGAACTGCGATTTTTTTACGAATTAATTTCGTACTCGGACCCGGCTGGTCTTGGCCTATTTTTGGATCTAAATTTAGATCAGGTAGATCACCATATCATGCACAAAAAGACACGTCACTAGCAAACTATGTCAGACGTCATCATGAGTTTGTGAAAAACAAAATGGAGGCCGGAATCACTCAGTTGAATCGAACTCTGACCAAACACCACGTAATTACTAGGTGAATTTATGCACTCGCGTGAACAAGAAACTGTCGAGCTTCACAGATGTCGTCGTTGGGTAGTTTTGGGTTTGTTTTACTACCATTGGAGGATTTTTGAACTGTAAATGCACTCAGCTGCAACAAAAACGAAAAACGAAGGCTGTGAGCTGCACTGTGCCTTTAAAAGTCGAGCACAGAGGCAAGACTGGCACAATGAGATTAATCACTGCACAATTTCTCGACTGCCTCAGAGTGCAAATGACAGCAACATAGATCGACATTGTGGAAAGATGTCAGAAGAGAACAGAAAGAAATCCCACAGATAGTCTCTCATAATTATTTATATTTTACATTGTCGGTTTCTGTGTCAGTGTGCCAAAAAAAGATCGAGGTTGTTTTCAACAAAACCAACGAAGACACCCGGAGGTCTCTGGCATTTTAAACATGTACTATAAATGCGAGCATTGTGCCCGATGTCTGACGTATGACACACAACAATCTTCAATAGCGCTAGTCATTCCTGTGCTCAAAGTTACGCAGACATCTTAGATGAAGTTCACTTTCCATTCATAAGCTGAATAATAGCGTTGACTCAGGTCCGGACACTAGACAGTGGATTTTATTTTTCGATCACTGAAACATTGGGTTGCTATTAGGAGGCTGGGGAAAATAAAACTAACGACCAAAGCACAGCAGAAACCGCAGTATAAGTTCACGAACGTTGGATCAGGTCCGTACATTTGTCATTTGTCTTTGCATTACCATCATGACCTAGTGAACACTTCAACTAAAATGTAAATAAACTAACCTAAAAGAACACTGACATAACGAAAAGGGGACGCGAGTGGGAAGGGGAAAAAACTTCAACCCCGTTTCCTTTTCTTTAGGGATTCGCGAATAACAGGAATGAAACAGCGCGTGTTCACTTGATTATTTATTTATTTTATTTACGAGGATTTATATCGCGCACGTATCTCACCACACAAGGCGACTCAAGGCGCATGTTACCTATTAATGCCGTGTGAGATGGAATTTTTTACACAATATATCACGCATTCACATCGGCCAGTAGATCAACAGCCTATAGGCGCTGCATCCACCTTTCACGGCCTATTATTCTAGGTCACACGGGTATTTTGGTGGACATTTTTATCTACGCCTATACAATTTTGCCAGGAAAGACCCTTTTGTCAATCGTGGGATCTTTAACGTGCATACCCCAATGTAGTGTACACGAAGGGACCTCAGTTTATCGTCTCATCCGGAAGACTAGCACTTGAACCCACCACATTGGTTAGGAAAGGGGGGAGAAAATTGCTAACGCCCTGACCCAGGGTCGAACTCGCAACCTCTCGCTTCCGAGCGCAAGTGCGTTACCACTCGGCCACCCAGACTCCTATTTGAAGCCAATATGCGTGCAGAGCGATATATACACACGACACATACATTACAAGATGACTTGTCAGCAATCCAATTCATCTGTGTTCCGATATGATCCACGGCCTGATAAATAACCATAACTCGTGCAGCAAAGTAGGTCACACAACGGATGTTGGTTACAGCGACTGCCACGGAAGTCGATCGTACTGATTACCGCCACAACAAAAGAAGCGTATTGCTTTCCATAATATTGTAGGTCGAGGGACATCGCGAAACTGCTTCAGTGCGGTATTTTGTTGTTGTTGTTTTTATTGTTGCAATCGATCTTGCTTAGGTACGGGGTCCCCACCTGGGTCTCTTTTAGATCAGTGTCTGATGTTAGCATTGACACACTCATGGTACAGGCAGACGAAAATCCGATTGAAGGATCATGATCTGGAAAAAAACAGATGACCCATAAGCTCCTTTTGTATGACCGTCTTCACCGTATCCATTTCTTTCTTTATTTGGTGTTTAACGTCGTTTTCAACCACGAAGGTTATATCGCGACGGGGAAAGAGCCACTTGTCAATTGTTTCTTGTTCACAAAAACACTAATCAAAAATTTGCTCCAGGGGCTTGCAACGTAGTACAATATTACCTTACTGGGAGAATGCAAGTTTCCAGTACAAAGGACTTAACATTTCTTACATACTGCTTGACTAAAATCTTTACAAAAATTGACTATATTCTATACAAGAAACACTTAACAAGGGTAAAAGGAGAAACAGAATCCGTTAGTCGCCTCTTACGACATGCTGGGGAGCATCGGGTAAATTCTTCCCCCTAACCCGCGGGGGGGGGACCGTATCCATTACTTGTCTCATTGACCTACTTATGTCGGGTGTCTGAACTACAGCGGACTAGACCTCTTTCTCAGTTTCTATCAACGGTAAACTCGCTGACCGGAAGACAATGACCAGATCTCCCTGTAAGGCAGCAAGCTACCTCTTCCTCCTTCAATCCCTTCGAGCTGCACTAGATGAATGCGAATCCCGAGCTTGGCTAGTAATGGTATAAAGATCACCAGAGAAACAAGCAGTAAAGGGCAAAACGAAGGGTGCGGTGTGTGGTGTATGTCAGACCAATATCCGGGATGTGCAGTCCAGGCATGGTACTGAAGGAATGGCAATTTCAGCTGAAATAAAGCCGGGGGTCCAGGGGGCCGCTCAGGGGTCAAGGCGCAGCGCCCGTTGTGGGGGTCAGGGGGCAACGCCCCCTGAGGCTGACGACTTTTTACTAATTCAAATGTGTTTAGTGCCCTCTCCTTGAAGCTGAGAGGGATATAAGTGAAAGATAACAAGGCTTGAGTAAGAAAAAATAATAATCTCAAGTCAATCAGCAGATTTTTTTTTTTCCGGATTTTTTATTATTTTTTTTTTTTTTCGGATTTTCGTTTTCGGCGGATTTCCGCCGATCGGCGGAAGAGTACCATGCCTGGTAGTCGGAGACGACAGAGCGCGTGACAGAACTAACACAAGTCCGTACACTTGTTCTGATGCCTCCCACGTTATATGAGAGCCAGCCACATAAATGTCACATACATTTTTCACGCGAAATATCAAAGATCTGCAATGCCATTATGCGAATCTCACACTTTAAATTACATTTCCCATACTTAACCTTCTCACTTTCAAACTTCAATATTAACCATATGAAGTAACACAAACTTTTCCACGCGAAATATCAAATGTGCATTCCTCAAACACCTTCGAGGTGAGAGTACAGAAGAATAAGGGAGAGTGCGAGTTAAACCAAGAACTGGTTCTGTTCATAAAGGATAGATTCTTCTTTCTGTTAAAGGACATCAAAAACAGGTTTTTTGTTTGTTTGCTTAACGCCCAGCCGACCACGAAGGGCCATATCAGGGCGGTGCTGCTTTGACATTTAACGTGCGCCACACACAAGACAGAAGTCGCAGCACAGGCTTCATGTCTCACCCAGTCACATTATTCTGACACCGGACCAACCAGACGCCAGGCGGAGCAGCCACTAGATTGCCAATTTTAAAGTCTTAGGTATGACCCGGCCGGGGTTTGAACCCACGACCTCCCGATCACGGGGCGGACGCCTTACCACTAGGCCAACCGTGCCGGTATCAAAAACAGGTGAAAATCGTTCAATTTCATAAACAATCTCTCTCTCTCTCTTTCTCTCTCTGCTCTCTCGCTCGCTCTCTCTCTCTCTCTCTCTCTCTCTCTCTCTCTCTCTCTCTCTCTCTCTCTCTCTCTCTCTCTCTCTCTCTGCTCTCTCTCTCCCTGAAGACCTCACATTTTTAGATGTTTGGTAATTATTGGGGTTAAAGGGGGGATCACAATGTACATAACAAGCTGCCAGCTCCTCTGTTAATTGACAGGCCTCAGCTAAGTTTGGAAGGCGGGGGTGTGTGGGTCACAAAATGTCGTCTGTAAGAAGGGCTTAATCTGATTGTCCGGCGGACTGGTAAAAGAAGTAGGATAGGCTGTGTGCGTGTGTATATGTGTGTGTGTGTGTGTGTGTGTGTGTGTGTGTGTGTGTGTGTGCATGTGTGTGTGGATGCGTGTGTGCACGTGCGTGTGTAAGTGTGTCTGTGTGTATGCACGCTGAGGGCACGCTGAAGGGTGGGTGGCCGAGTGGTAACGCACTTGCGCTCGGAAGCGAGAGGTTGCGAGTTCGACCCTGGGTCAGGGCGTTAGCAATTTTCTTCCCCCCTTTCCTAACCTAGGTGGTGGGTTCAAGTGCTAGTCTTTCGGATGAGACGAAAAACCGAGGTCCCTTCGTGTACACTACATTGGGGTGTGCACGTTAAAGATCCCACAATTGACAAAAGGGTCTTTCCTGGCAAAATTGTATAGGCATAGATAAAAATGTCCACCAAAATACCCGTGTGACTTGGAATAATAGGCCGTGAAAAGTAGGATATGCGCCGAAATGGCTGCGATCTGCTGGCCGATGTGAATGCGTGATGTGTTGTGTAAAAAAATTCCATCTCACACGGCATAAATAAATCCCTGCGCCTTGAATATGTGCGCGATATAAATTGCATAAAAAAAATAATAATCCCTGCGCTTAGAACTGTACCCACGGAATACGCGCGATATAAGCCTCATATTGATTGATTGATTGATTGATTGATTGATTGATTGATTGATTGATTGAGGGCCACCCCACGATATAACCTCAAAACGAAATACAAAGTGAGGGACGAGAGACGAAGGGAAGAATGCGATGCGAAGCTTGGACAGACGGAACAGACTTTTAGACCCCTTAAGGAGGGGGGGGGGGGGGGGAGGGGGGGAGTGGCACAGAAAAGACACCCGAACAGCACACACACACAAGAGGAGTCAGGACCCTAACTCGGCCGAAAAAACGACCTCGCGCCAGCCATTCAACACCGTATCAATAACCTCAATGAGGTCTCGAACCGACTCAGGACCCTGCTGGCACTGGAAGCGAGGAGAACTATTGAGCGCCTCACGCTTCCACTCAATGGCTCCGGGGCTGCCCCTCCTTAGCGGCAGGGAGGGTGACAACGCCGAGGGAAAGGCCACGACAAGGCAACAAATGTTTCGGAAGAGGACATAAAAGGATGGGTGAATGTGGCAACAGCGTTTAGGAGGTTAAGGGGGGGGGGGATGGGGCTTTGAAGTGGGGAGGGGGGAAGGGGGGAGGGAGGTTGTTGGCGTACTCGCCTTTTTTTTTTTTTTTTTTTTTTTTTTTTTTTTGAGAGAGAGAGAGAGAGAGAGAGAGAGAGAGAGAGAGAGAGAGAGAGAGAGAGAGAGAGAGAGAGAGAGAGAGAGAGAGAGAGAGAGAGAGAGAGAGAGAGAGAGAGAGCACCCATTAGCCTCAGTCAGAAGGAAGTTATACGTGTCTAGTTTAAGAAACGGACCTGACGAAAATAGCTCTCTAACAATAATCCCAGCAAAATTAAGCGGGCTGACCGGAACGAATGCGCGAGATAGAGGCACGACAACCAGAAGAGGAAGACCAACATTGGTTCAGCCGAGTACCTCACGTCTACCTAGTCTGCACCCCCTCCCCCCCCCCCTCTTTCCCCCGAATACATATCCGTGTCTAGAATTACCACCCCCACCCCCCCCCTTTTTTCTCCCCCACCCTAAAAAATTTCCAAATTCCTTCGCACTTGTTCCGTCCAGGAAAGTTCCGTGTATACACAATCCGTCCTTGCACCACCCCCACCACTACCACCAGCCCCTCCCCCTTTCTATACCATCGCCCACCCCACATCTCCCAGTGCCTGCGCCTTTTGTTCCTTTCAGGACAGTTCCGTGTCAACAAACCCCTTCCCTCTTTGTCCCAGACTCCTTCGCCCTTCCGTCCACTGGCATGAGTTTGTCGCTCCATCTCGGCAGTGAAAGCAGTCCCCGTGGACCTTTTATCGGTCTGCTAGTGTTTGGCTGGCCTCCATTGTCCTGTGTCAGCAGTCTTGGGTGTCTCTCGCCGCACAAAGTGATCCTTTGAGATGCTTCTAGTTCTATCGGTCTGCACCTTGACACTACGGTCATCCCTTAGCGCCATCTTCAGCCCTTGTCGTCTCCAGTGCCAAAGACAACCCATAACCCGCTGCTTTGTATCGAGATGCGTCTTTTGTGACTGTCCAGAAAAGCCTGACTGACCTTCTTCTCTCCGGTAACAAACAGAAAATAAGTCTCCCGGGGCTGTCCAGATAAGCCAAGCTGATCTTGCCGTAAGTGCCAAAGACATCCACATCTCTCTGCTCTGCGTCAAGATTGGTGACTGTCCAGCTAAGCCACACTGATCTTGTTCCCTCTTGTCTCAACGACAACCGTCTCGTTCTGCTTTGTGTTGAGAATGGGTGTTGTAGTGCTACGCAGAAAAAGTCACAATGACCTTGTTCACTCCTATTTCAAAGAGAACCATGTCGTTCTGCTTGGATTTGAGACAGATAGATCCCCATTGACTGTTCAGGAAAGCCACACTGATTGTCTTGTCTCCTGTGCCAAAGAGAAACATCACTATGGGAGGTGAAATGGGTCTTCTGGGGCCATGTAAGTCATATGATCCTTGTACTCTCCAGTGCCAAAGAGGAGTACCCCTCATGGTGTTGGAATCGGTTCCAAGAGTGTACAGATAAGCCAGGCTGACTCCGTTGTGTTTGGGGGTGAATGCACTGCGCATGTATTCACAACTGTACACACTGTTTTGGGGATGCTGCCAACCATGTGCACTGCCCTTCTTTTCAGTTGTAACAGCAATGACTGTCTGTGCTTATCAGAAAGACGTCGTATGAAACGATCATCATTCTCCTTTTCGTAATTCGAGCTTTGGGGCACTTTCTTCCCCACACACGTTAACATCGATCGCTGTCAAACACAAAAGACCAGTCATCTTGCTTGCTGCACCTGTGACCAGTAGCAGACCCCCCCCCTCCCTCCCCTCCACTGACCCGCACCGGAGTCTTCTTTCTTGACCATGGTCTTTTTTCAACGCAGTAATTGTTCAAGTGCGAGCAAAACAGGTGAAAACTGATAGTCTGTGACCTCGACAACAATGCTGCCAGTGTCTGAAAATGTCCCCTGACGATGGGAGAGGAGTCCTCTTCACTAATTCGACGGCTGCAACAGGCTTCCATCGCGTACGGATACGAGACCTTTCTAGTTCCAACCCCCCCCCCCCCCCCCCCTCCTCCACATTCTGAAAGGGGCGTGCCGCTCCTTGTACACAACTATCCTAATCTATTTTGTTCTCACACATCTCTATGCATGATAATGTATCTGTGGCAAGCAGTTTTCTTATTCGAATCAAAGATTAGTGGAATCGAATTTATTCTAACGGCAGCAGCAGACCATCGTTGGTAGTATTAACAATCTTGTGAGTGAGTTATCCAGCTTTTGATGCCATGTGAGCGGATATCATCGGAACAACAGGAAACCCATTCGTGGAGAACACACGCGATCTTTGCCTGCTCGACCGCCTCTCTCGAGTTTTTTGTACATTAATTACATTCCGCTGTGCTGAGCGCCGACACAAACAAGATGTGTGTCGGCAAACAAGTCAAAAATCAATAACCTAAACCGACTGTAGTTTATCCCACCTCTCTCTCCATTACAGCATCCTCCACAACTGACACCAACACAACTTTGTCGGCTTAGGTGGGCAGACGCTGCTTAGTAACTTTCAACGAGGCGTCTCTGAAACTGTTGCAAGGGATACCTGAGATCACTGCATGTGGTCGATAAACTTAGTTTGTGTGTGTGTGTGTGTGTGTGTGTGTGTGTGTGTGTGTGTGTGTGTGTGTGTGTGTGTGTGTGTGTGTGTGTGTGTGTGTGTGTGTGTGTGTGTGTGTGTGTGTGTGTGTGTGTGTGTGTGACTGCCTTTCTGTCTGTGTATTTCCTCGAGATAATGGGATGTCCAAACGGTTAAGGGTAGAGGTTCAATCAACACTATATTGTTGGTATTACCATGCTTCCACGAAGCAACAATGGCGTTTAGTTGGTCATTTCCAACAACTGTCATAACCATGAAGTTGACTGACGCGAGGATTTTCACATTCTGTCAAATGCAGCAAACCTGTTTCAGATTGGATGGGAACGATTTTCTGAAAAGCAAGCATCAGCTCGTCTTAACTAGAATGATCGCAAGTAAAAGCTTGTCGGACAAGAAACCGGTCGTCAATTAGTTTCTCCCTCCTCCAATGGGAAGAGAAACGTAGGGAGTAAGTTTCAAACGGTAGGGAGTTGATCCAATAATTCGCTCGCCACCAGTTTCTGTGCAGAGAGCGATTGCCAATCAGGGGCCCCCCGCCCCGCCTCTTGTCTTACCCACCAATCAGGGGCCCCCCGCCCCGCCTCTTGTCTTACCCACCAATCAGGGGCCCCCCGCCCCGCCTCTTGTCTTACCCACCAATCAGGGGCCCCCCGCCCCGCCTCTTGTCTTACCCACCAATCAGGACACGAGTAGGAGACATATTGGGGGTTGCGATCATTGAATCTCGGATCTTCTCTAATTCCTATAGTTCTAATTGGATTACTGGATCTAGGATCTCCTTCCTTTCTCCAGCATTGGGGATCGGATCAAAGACAATTGACCTTGGATTTCTTACATTTCTCCGACATCGGATCATTGGATCTAAGCTTCTCCGACATTGGGAACTGGATCATCGGAACTCCTCCGTTTCTCAGACATTGGCGGCTTGATCTTTTTTTTACTCTTTCGTCCTGTTTTTCAACGACCCCTTTCCGGGTAGTCCAGTCCGACCAAATCATTCGTTGTTTCCCATCCTACTACAAATATTGCGCATACTAATGTATCTTAGACAGTCTTCCCCTATTTACACTCTGTCCTCTTGCTATTCTCTACAACCGTGGGTAAAATGTAAAAAAAAAAAAAAAAAATGCCCGAATAGCTTTACGAATACACAACTATTCACTCCGCCCTTTTACACGACACTGAACAAGAGATGACAATAAACACGCGTACGCGA
Source organism: Littorina saxatilis (assembly GCF_037325665.1). Taxonomy (NCBI): domain Eukaryota; kingdom Metazoa; phylum Mollusca; class Gastropoda; order Littorinimorpha; family Littorinidae; genus Littorina; species Littorina saxatilis. The sequence continues at coordinate 41,106,321 of NC_090251.1, read as the reverse complement.
CAGTTTAATCACCGGTTGACTCATTCTGGCTCCTCATTTGCTCTTCCATCTTTGCTTGTTTCTATCAGTTCAGGACAGACTGTAATGGACCTGCACATGTCTGGCAACTGTAGTTGTCCAGTGCCCTTCTGCAGTTCCCAAACCATAAACAACAATTAAGATAAGACAATGTGCAACAGGAGCTCGGTATCTTCAAGGAACGATTACCTTCAAGTGCTTCGTTAACGTGTTATCAGCTCGCTTTGTAGACCTGCTGCAATCAGCTTGTTACAGAGAGAGAGAGAGGGGGGGGGGGGGTGTTCTAGCTTGTTTTATCTGAAGAGAGAGAGAGAGGGGGGGGAGAGAGAGTGAGAGAGTGAGAGAGGGCGAGAGGGAGAGGGCGAGAGAGAGTGAGAGAGAGGGCGAGAAATACAGAGAGAGAGAGGGAGAGAGAGGGAGAGGGCGGGAGGGAGAGAGAGAGAAACTGAGAGAGAGAGCGAGAGAGAGAGAGAGAGAGAGAGATAGAGAGAGAGAGAGAGAGAGAGAGAGAGAGAGAGATCATAGTCGGGGCGTGAGCTGGTGTTATCTCACACAATTCAGTTGGCAGCAATTTCAACAAGCGCGTGTCTCCACCGCGGTATCATGTACACAGAAATTTGCTGCTTCCGGAAAATAACACACACCTTCCGCAAGCACAAATAATTCTATCCGAAATAGAAAACATGCACCGACGTAATAATCACTGCAACTACCTTGCCTGTTATTCATAACCATGTGATAGTCTGAAGGCTTTTAGGAAAATAAACATTTGGGAGTTGTTCTTGGCATCGGTCATATCAACAGATGACTTCCAGACGTCATCAATTACCGTTATCGATGTAGTGATTTATCTGATTTTCCTTGAAACAAACTATTCGATTTTAGAAGAGAAGGCCTCAAACAAGAAGCAGGAGAAGAAGATGAGGTGGGGAGGGGAGAGGGCGGGAGGGAGAGAGAGAGAAACTGAGAGAGAGAGCGAGAGAGAGAGAGAGAGAGAGAGATAGAGAGAGAGAGAGAGAGAGAGAGAGAGAGAGAGAGAGAGCACTCAAATCAGAATCACCTGACCTAAATACCAACACTATTACGTCAGTATTCCCTTTCTTGATTTTCTATCCAAAGCCGAACCAGTTGACATCATAATACCACCATAATCGACTCTAATAAAACGAGTGGCAGAAATTAATTACCAAACAAGCATTTAGCGACAACGACCGGCCCAAATCGCTGTACCATATCCGTTCAGAATAATTACTATTTCCTTGACGTCACGCTATTTCTCTTGATTCCGCGATTAATGAGTGCGACTTAGCACATAGCAATTACCCCCCCCCCCCCCCCCCCCCCCCCCCCCTTTGACAGGCTTCCAAAATCGGTCAGCATAAGCCGAGGGGTTTTCTCTTCGGAGTTTATACGCTTGCATGATCGTAAGTAGATACAGAGTTGACGCAAAACGGTAAACTTCTCATAACGGGACAGCTTTGCTGATGCTGCTTTCGTATCGGTCTGAATACCAAGGGAAAAGAACATTACTAACTGATTTAGACGGAACTATGTCAGCTACTTCCGTTGGGGCGCTGCAACAGCAGACTGATTGCGGACACGAGCGACATGTGTGAATGTTGCTCAGCTACAAACACAAAACACCATTGCACTTGTCTATTCTAACTGATTTCAGATGGCAGCAGTCGAACATTACAAAATAATGCAAAGACGGGAAAAATCTGTGATGAATACGGTTGTCTGTACTTTTTCTGTGAGCACAAAGCCCGCAGGTCAACGGCTTCTTGGGGCCAAGATTATTCATTCTCCCGGTGCTCAGCACAAGCCAATCAGAGAGGATACCGACTGACAGTGGAGCCTACAAGCTTCATTAGCAAAAGTCTTATTAATTCATAGCGGGGACCAAAAATACCTCCTCCTAGCTTTCTGGTGATTGGATGATCCTCTTCGGCATTGTGTTAAGAATGCATTCAGAACATTGTGTCGTCTGTTCATGCGTCTGGCGACACCAGATCTTCTAGGCAAGCAGCAACTCAAAATATCCCCTACATACTGTGTACGGTATAACAACAACAATTGTGTTATATGTAACTAAACTACAGTACAAATGCGAGCGCGCACACGTACAATCACACATTTACAAATATCGGAGAGACAGACTACGGTCAATGAAAAGAGAGAGAGAGAGAGAGAGAGAGAGAGAGAGAGAGAGAGAGAGAGAGAGAGAGAGAAAGAGAGAGAGAGAGAGAGAGAGAGAGAGAGAGAGAGAGAAACAGACAAGACAGACAAGACAGACAGACAGACAGAGAAAGAGCATTTTGTAAGGCATAGAAACAAACCGGTGACGCGACCCGGGAAAAAGATCAACAATTCAATCCGCCCTGTGCCAGACCGCGTCAACACTCTAACAAGATCCGTAATCGGATTTTCAAAGACACGCTTTCGACTTCTTCCATTAGCGGTACATCCGGGGCCTTGGCAACTCTTTTTTCTTACCCTCTCTTTGCTTTTTCAAGTTTGTTTGTTTGTTTGTTTATTTGTTGCTTAACGTCCAGCCGACTACGCAGAGCCATATCAGGACGAGGAAGGGGGGGATGAAGGGGGCCACTTGTCAAGCGATTCCTGTTTACAAATGCACTAACCCATTACTTGTGTCCCAGCAGGCTTTAGTAAAACTAAATTAATACCTACTGGAAGATTACCAGTTTCCAGTATGTTAAAATAGGCTTAATCTATCTACTGCTGGACTTACATCAGAACACTAACAGATTAAACTATACATGAATCGCGAGACAAGCGGCAAGAGAAGAGATTTTTGGAAAAAATACAGGTGAATGAGCAAGAAGGCAGAAAAAAGAAAAGAATTCATGAAGAAAAAGAGAGCATGACAGGAAAGAGGAACCAAAAATCTACCTAACAGCAAACTAGAAAGCTCCTGCGGTTCCAAAAACAGGAGGGGCCTTTAATTTCATAACCGCAGTGCCCCACTGCGGGACTTTTTCAAGTAACAGAGGCCGCAAGAGCCACTTCGATAAACTGTCAGTGCAGCGATATCAGTGACAAGTTCACAACATTTGAATCGAGGCAATCTTAAACATAAATTGACTGCCTTTAATTAAGATTATTTCTAAAAAAAAAAAAAATTAAAAAAACAGTACAGTGACGGTTTTCAATTAACGTAATCTCTAACAGAAACTTAAGTGATAGATTCCAATCCAAGTAATCTCCAACAAAAACTAAGATCTGCTTCAACAAACTTGTGAGTGCAGCAATTTCCGTGACAGCCTCCAATCGATGTAATCTCTAACATCAACATGGCCTTCTGGTCACTTCTGGGGCTGGAGGGTAGAAACGGACCCGGGGGCAGGGTTCAGACAGGGCACGAGGTCTGAGACTAGTGTCTCCGTCTCTTTCACTTCACGTACTGCCCTAGCCTACATTTACTATCTTGCTGCTGCAGCGTTGACAATCAAACGTCCACGACGCCATTTGGGAGCCTTTTTGAGTTGTATGGCAAATGTATCCTTTGGAAGTCCAAGAGACAATCGCTGTAGCAAGATTGAACAAAAGGAGAGAGCTGCCTTGTACTTACCAAACGGCACCGTGGGTTTGTTGAAAAGAAGAAGCCTATTAGTATTAATGACTGCGGAAAAATCAATGGTACAATTTCCGCAAGACTGTCTATTCCATTGTTTCTGACCGCACGTTACTTCATACCAAAGCCGCAACCTCCCCCACCACTGTGGTTGAGGACGAGCCAAAGCAAAGCCAGCGAGTAGGCACACCAAGACAGCGGAGTAGATCACACGATTAAAGCCTGTGTCAGACAGTCCTAGTCCTCTCTCATCACACTAAAACCCTCTTTCTATTGGCCCAGGGGGAACAGGGTGCCTCGAACCCCCAACCCCAAGACCCACCCCCACCCCATGCATCCTCCCGCTGGCCAAACCCTTGGCTTTTTCCGTGCCTGCAATCCCACTCATACAGGTTTTTGTGTGTGACCACAATGGACAGCTCTTTCGGGTCAAGTTTTTCTCTTTCGCCTGCATATATGCCGTGGTATGACACAATACCACTGAGCTGTGTGTGACTGGTTCCTTAGAGTTCCATCGAAGATACAGACTCGCAAGGCGTCTGACTCGACTATTGTATTGAAGATCCTCTGGCCAGAAGCTTTCCATATGCCCCCCCCCCCCCCCTCCCCCCCTATTACTCACTCGCCCCTTCTCTCATCGTGCTGCTTCTTACTCTTGGCTTTATCGTTTTCAAGGCATGTAATAAAGAATTGAAAACGTTTTGAAACATGATGCAAAATTGTGCAATCTGGAGGTCTCAAGAATAATCTCAAAAGCTTTGAAAAGTCCAGAAATCCGCCAATTGGAGGAACATTATTATGATTGGCTGGGTTTTTTGTGTGTCTATTCTCGTGTCAATGATGATCAGCACTTCAATCAATCAATCAATCAATCAATGAGGCTTATATCGCGCATATTCCGTGGGTACAGTTCTAGGCGCTCTGCAGTGATGCCGTGTGAGATGAAATTTTATTCGGCCAGTAATTGCAGCCATTTCGGCGCATATTTACCTTTCACGGCCTATTATTCCAAGTCACACGGGTATAGGTAGACAATTATTAACTGTGCCTAAGCAATTTTGCCAGGAAAGACCCTTTTGTCAATCGTGGGATCTTTAACGTGCACACCCAATGTAGTGTACACGGGGGGGGAGTTCGGACACCGAAGAGAGTCTGCACACAAAGTTGACTCTGAAATAAATTTCTGCTGAACCTGGGATCGAACTCACGCTGACAGCGGCCAACTGAATACAAATCCAGCGCGCTAACAACTGAGCTATATCCCCGCCCCGAGGTAAGCTGTCGTATGCATTGTGCATGTGAAACAAATAGCTAGACGAGGTCGATGACCGTACATGACCTGAACGCCAATGCAGCTGTCCAGCGGTCAGAAATTCCCTCGTCTTTCCTAATTGAGGGTGTGCAGTTTATTTGACCACGATACAGCTTTCCAAGCTTGCTCAATTTACGAGGGATGTTTACATTATCTTGACTAACATACAGCCTTCTTCTGACTGACTTTTAGGGTTTAACGTCCTCTTAGGCTAACTGCTCTATATTGGGACAGGTATTGGTAATACGCTGAAGATATGGTGTGATACTTTGATTCGAACAAGCCCGCTGTGGCTGTCTTCTTCGACACACCAGCATTGGGTTTGTCTCGTCAAAGTATCGAAGTACGATCATGATAATTAGAGAAGAGAGATGACGCATGCGTGTCTCCGTGTTTTCCAAGCCCTGAGACTTTCGCTGTGAACGTGGGATCTTTTTCGTGCGCATGTGTGCACACGGGGGTGTTCGGACACCAAAAAGAGTCTGTACAAAGTGGACTCCGAGAAATAAATCTCTCGCCGAACGTGGGGATCGAACTCACGCTGATAGCGACCAACTGGCTACAAAGCCAGCGCGCTACCAACTGAGCTACGTCCCAGCCTTCTTCTTCGTTCATGGGCTGACACTTCCACGTTCACAGATGTTTTTGCACAAGTGGGGTTTTACGTGTATGGCCGTTTTTACCCCGCTATTCAGGCAGCCATATGCCGCTTTCGGGGAAAGCATGCTGGGTATTTTCGTGTTTCTATAACCCACCGAACTCTGACATGGATTACAGGATCTTTTCTGTGCGAAAGTGGTCTTGTGCTAGCGTGAACATACAGCCAT
>NC_090251.1:41034587-41100369 GCF_037325665.1 Littorina saxatilis | reverse complement strand
CCCTTCTCTCATCGTGCTGCTTCTTACTCTTGGCTTTATCGTTTTCAAGGCATGTAATAAAGAATTGAAAACGTTTTGAAACATGATGCAAAATTGTGCAATCTGGAGGTCTCAAGAATAATCTCAAAAGCTTTGAAAAGTCCAGAAATCCGCCAATTGGAGGAACATTATTATGATTGGCTGGGTTTTTTGTGTGTCTATTCTCGTGTCAATGATGATCAGCACTTCGAGGAAAGCTGTCGTATGCGTTGTGTATGGGAAACAAATAGCTAGACGAGGTCGATGACCGTACAGGACCTGAACGCCAATGGAGCTGTCCAGCGGTCAGAAATTCCCTCGTCTTTCCTAATTGAGGGTGTGCAGTATATTTGACCACGATACAGCTTTCCAAGCTTGCTCAATTTACGAGGGATGTTTACATTATCTTGACTAACATACAGCCTTCTTCTGACTGACTATTAGGGTTTAACGTCCTCTTAGACCAACTGGTCTATATTGGGACAGGTATTGGTAATACGCTGAAGATATGGTGTGATACTTTGATTCGAACAAGCCCGCTGTGGCTGTCTTCTTCGACACACCAGCATTGGGTTTGTCTCGTCAAAGTATCGAAATACGATCATGATAACCATCGTGTTTTCCCAAGCCCTGAGACTTTCGCTGTGAACGTGGGATCTTTTTCGTGCGCATGTGTGCGCACGGGGGTGTTCGGACACCAAAGAGAGTCTGCACAAAGTTGACTCCGAGAAATAAATCTCTCGCCGAACGTGGGGATCGAACTCACGCTGATAGCGACCAACTGGCTACAAAGCCAGCGCGCTACCAACTGAGCTACGTCCCAGCCTTCTTCTTCGTTCATGGGCTGACACTTCCACGTTCACAGATGTTTTTGCACAAGTGGGGTTTTACGTGTATGGCCGTTTTTACCCCGCTATTCAGGCAGCCATATGCCGCTTTCGGGGAAAGCATGCTGGGTATTTTCGTGTTTCTATAACCCACCGAACTCTGACATGGATTACAGGATCTTTTCTGTGCGAAAGTGGTCTTGTGCTAGCGTGAACATACAGCAGACCTGGGAACCCCTGTTTTGCACTTTGAGTATTCTCAAACAAACTTGGTGTATTTTCCAAAAATTTAGCGTACGCCACACAGCGTTTGCACATCCATGATTAAAACATGCCTCATGCGCGTCCGTCACACCGTTAATCAAGTTTACCTATACATTTAAAACAAATGCTTTTTTAATTTTTTACTGACAAAAACTGTACCGTATTTGACGGACTACAAGCCGCGACTTAAAAAAAAAATCGCATTGCGGCTTATAAAAAGATGCGGCTAAAACGTTACCTAAACTTGAATAGCATTCACCTAATGGAAGTCGCCGCGGATTTTCATTTCGCTCGATTAGCGATTACCGGTACGTTATTAGCTCTCTACTCAAGACTCGGCGCTTTTCTCTTTCATTCGCGAATCTTCGTTTGTCAACAAGTCGTCGTGACAAGCCGAAGCGTACAGAGAAACACCGGATGTATCAGGATGCGAGATTTCGTTTTTTTGTATCTCGCGATAGTTGGAGGAGCGAGAGCCGCCATGTTGTGTTTTCATCGAAAATGTGCGCGAAATGTGCGCAAATCATCCCAAAAAAGCTTATTCCGGGCGGGACTACATGTGTGTGTTGGTTAGAAATTGTGTGTGTGTGTGTGATATTTTTCTTCAAACTTTTTCACTTTTCTTCTTTGTTACACTTGTTTATTCTCGGAGCCGATTTCGCCAAATACCGTACTTTCGTTTGCCTGGTTGTTTTGATTGATTGACACGATCCGATTATATTTTTTTCGACAGCGGCTAATATAGTGACGTAATCATGTGCCAAAATACTGGATCGGCCTTAGGATGGGCTTGTGAAGAAAAGTAGTCTAGGAATTTTTCTCGTCGTATTTTTTCCCCACTGACCGTACTGAGCGTATTCTCGACAATCATGCGTACAAAATACGGCGAAATCGTATGGGTTCCCAGGTCTGATAAAGCCTTCAAAAAGCAAAGAAGTACGAAACATTTATACGAATCCTTCAGTAGCAATCTCATAAGGCTGAGCACCGACTGAAATAACTTTCCTCCGTTACTTACTACTCAGTATTCTTTCTTTCTTTATTTGGTGTTTAACGTCGTTTTCAACCGTTCAAGGTTATATCGCGACGGGGAAAGGGGGGGATGGGATAGAGCCACTTGTTAATTGTTTCTTGTTAACAAAAACACTAATAAAAAAATTGCTCCGGGGGCTTGCAACGTAGTACAATATATGACCTTACTGGGAGAATGCAAGTTTCCAGTACAAAGGACTTAACATTTCTTACATACTGCTTGACTAAAATCTTTACAAAAATTGACTATATTCTATACAAGAAACACTTAACAAGGGTAAAAGGAGAAACAGAATCCGTTAGTCGCCTCTTACGACATGCTGGGGAGCATCGGGTAAATTCTTCCCCCTAACCCGCGGGGGGTATTATATTTGTTGAACTTCACCCAATAAGCAGCAGGATGACTACAAGCCACTGAAATGACGAGGCTTCTACAAACTGAACCTATCCCGCATTCATGTGCACTTCTATTGTTGTCTGTGTCCGCAGACCCTCTGCTATGTCGGACCAATTGGGCGGATTAGGGTGTGTCCTCGCGTGGGTGGTGGGAGGATAGCTCGGAATTCACTAATGTGATAGAAACTCCACATGGTGACGTTGTCAGAGAGTGCAAGGCTTTGGGCCATCATCAGTGGCTTTCTCCTGGGTCTGTGCTTGTTATCAAGTCATTGTGCTGTTAGATTTGCTAGGGCTGGCGTCTTCAACTCAGTGCGAGGAGGAAGATTGGAAACATGAATGAAGGTTGCAAAGGGACCACATTTTGCCCCGCTCACTCCAAGGCTCAAGTTTTGCGCTGACCACGACTCACGCCTCGCTTCCCCACTCTGTCTGTTTGTCTCTGCTTTTCACATTTATCTCTGTTTTTGTACATGTATGTCATGTCAAAAAAGGGATTTGCTCCAACAAAGACCATCGTGGCCTTTTGTATTGAAGCTCTGTCTCTCTCTCATCTCTCCTTTCCCCACTTCTCAACCCCCACCCCCGTAAGCTGGTGGTAATTGCTGATTTGCTGCAGAAAAAGAGAGGAGCTTATCCTCCAACCCCCAAATCGACTAGGGAATTACCACTATCGCTACGATTCCCACAACAAACTCTGCTCCAATCAGGAGTGCAAATGAGTTACATGCACGAAACCCACCTGAGCACACACCGGACCTCCTGGTCTGCTGGTTACAACGAGTTCAACCTTTAGAACTACTGTTAGAAACGGTAATTGTTGTCACATTGCTGAACGGAGTCTGATTGGCAGTGGGTCGAGGTCACACCCAAAAGCGAGAAAAATGGGTTTGTCAGATTTCTGAATAGATTGCAAGTGACAAAGACATTACATTTTTATAAAAAATAAAAAAAGGCAAATTGCGCTTAGATAATTATACATGAAAAAACCAGATCCGGCAAAGACAGAACTACAACAAAATTCTTCCTATCCACTTTTGTAGGTCTCTTTCTTTCTTTATTTGGTGTTTAAACTTTTGTTAGATCGACTTCCTCACCAACTAATCTGACTGAAAGTTCAAAACGATTGCGTGATATTTTTCTGCACGTTGTAACGAACGGGGCATTGGGGTGGGGGAGGAGAGAGAGACAGAGAGAAAGAGAGGATGGCGGTGACAAATCTGCAAATGCCTGACACTGTAGCTAAAAGCGCTATGCGCCGTGAATAATACAAGTGTCCTGTGCGTGTCCGTGTCTCATGAGAATCGCCACATCCAAAGCACACAATCCGCTTAGAATCTCGATTCCATTTCGCTCACTCTTTCCAGGCATGTTTCTGTCTTTCAAACACGAACCGACATGCGTATACTCTCTCTTTCTCCTTCCTCCCCCTCCCCCCTCGCTCTCTCTCCCCCTCCTACCTTTCTTTCTTTCACAGCCCCTCTCCTTCCTCCCTCTCCCCCTCCTCCTCCATCTCTCCCACCCTCGAGATATCTCTCTCTCTCTCTCTCTCTGCTCTCTCTCTCTCGCTCTCTCTCTATCTCTCTCTCTCGCTCTCTATCTCTGTCTCTCTCTCTCTCTCTCTTTTCCCCCTCTCTCTCTCTCTCTCCCTCTCTCTCTCTCTCTCTCTCTCTCTCTCTCTCTCTCTCTCTCTAATTAATGTTCCATTCTGTAATTGCTTTATTGATGTTCCATTCATGTATTTTCTACTACTTTTCTCATTTATTATTACTGTATGTTTGATGTTTCTATGATTCTAGTCGGGCGCACGCGTGAATATGTGTTTGTGTGAATGTAAAGGGCACATTGTAAGATTAAGCCTATGGCCTAAAATGTCTACCCTTTATGTGAATAAAATGTTCTAAGTCTAAGTCTAAGTCTCTCTCGCTCTCACACACGCATACACACACATGTCTGGTGACGAATGACGATACGGCTTTGTCCTTTGCCCGTCCAGTCATCTAGCGCCTACACTGTTCAACTATGTGGCTAACAAATAGTATTCTCATCTCAATGACACAAATACAACATCCCTCTAGCTCGCAGCTGATGCGAAGATGGCCGCTACTGAATTTACAATAGCGATGTCAGCATGACGAACGTCCTATCAAAAAGGCTAAGCCGCGCGTCATCATATTGCGAAAGCTGTTTTAACAAACAACGAATAAAGGCTACGCGCGTCAACGCCTGACACTAGACCTCTCTACCCTTCTACCCCATCCCTTTTCACTTCTTCCCTTTTGCTATTCTGGGCTATTTTCGCGACGCTTTGGGCTATTTTTCGTCACCTCGTCTTCTCGACGAGGCTTTGGAACAAGTTCACTTCTGGCCTTTTGTACGTTGCTCATTAGCGAAAAGACACACGCAAACGACGTGTTCAGAAGCCACAACATACGCACGAACGCTAAAATAGTGAAACCTCATATTTGAGGAAATCGGTTAGAGAAATCACATGTTCTTCCCTCCGTCTACGATCATGGCAAAAAAGCTGCTGCCGATATATGTTTTTCGCGGAAGTGTACTTGTATGGTATATTAATGTGTCATGTCCAACGTTATGTTCATTCGTGCACATGCGTATGGGGTGGGGGCATATAATACAAGCCATTGCTTGAGTTTGTGCCCTAATTTTTTGCTTGCTATTGCGCCATGACATTTAATTTGAATAATTATCTTCTATCTTCTAAATATTGCTTGCCATAGCTCGAGTTTGTGCCCTAATTTTTTGCTTGCTATTGTCCCATGACATTTCATTTGAATAATTATCTTCTATCTTCTAAATATTGCTTGCCATTGCTTGAGTTTGCTATTGCGCCATGACATTTAATTTGAATAATTATCTTCTATCTTCTAAATATTGCTTGCCATAGCTCGAGTTTGTGCCCTAATTTTTTGCTTGCTATTGTCCCATGACATTTAATTTGAATAATTATCTTCTATCTTCTAAATATTGCTTGCCATTGCTTGAGTTTGTGCCCTAATTTTTTGCTTGCTATTGCGCCATGACATTTAATTTGAATAATTATCTTCTATCTTCTAAATATTGCTTGCCATAGCTCGAGTTTGTGCCCTAATTTTTTGCTTGCTATTGTCCCATGACATTTCATTTGAATAATTATCTTTTAATTATTGCTTCGGGATACTTATTTTTTTAATCATTTGCTCATTATTATCTTATGATAACTAATTTGAATACAATCTTGTTTAAACATAAGCTGCTGATTATGTTCGGCGACAGAAATGATTGCACAACTTCAATAATGTCCAACACACCTCCGGGACAACCTGTGTCTGGCCTGTCTGAAAACACCTCCGCGTGAGGGATTTTGCAGCCAGCGCAGTGAAGATAAAGAGGGAAACATTTTCTCTACTCGCGCGGCAGCAAGCAGGATGTCTCTGAACTGAATATGACATTTGCCCATCCCCGCAACTCCTACACCACCTTCCCCGTTCCCAAACCTAAAACGATAAAGCGGCGTCTTCTGACCCAAACATGAAGGACCGCAGATACAATTACTTCAATGTAAGTAAATTTTAAGGAGCTTATTGTCCGTCAGGTCTTAATTGCCTACATTGGACATGAATTGGTTTATACGATTCGAGTTTTACGCCCTCACGGCTTTTTGATGTATGCGTGTTTAGGTGGTATCAGCCATCTGCACTTATGGTAGAATGACCAAGATCTTTAACGTGCCATTGTGGTGACACGGGGGTGGGAGATGGATACCGTCTCTGGGTCTGCACATAAAGTTGACCCGTGTCCGTCCCGGCCCGGATTCGAACCAGCGACCTCTCGATCACAAGTCCAGTGCTCTACCACCTGAGCTACCCGGGCCCCAATGACGCTGGAACCTCCTTTATAGAGAACTGACCTGCAGTGAAAGCAGTCGGGTGTGCTGTCACGAATAAATACATAAGATCGTCATGTCAACACAAAGATGCAAAATATCAATTCAGTGTAAAAGATCAATTCCAAGCATGTGTTCGTTTCGAACATTCATAACTAACAATGGTGACATTTCCCCCTCCTCCACCCCCCCCCCCCCCTTCCTTCACTGTCTCCATCCTAGTCATGAGGTGACATCAACACACACACACACACACCCTCTAGGTTAACATGAGCCACAGCCGAACGTCCCTCGGGCTACCTCGTGACATTCCGTGCTGGGCCAAAATGAGACACAAATCGAGCACAACCATCCCCTCATCATTTTCCTACCCGTCATTTCCGCCAGAGGGCTCTGGAGACACTGACCCCCTGCTTCCTGTCTGGTAGACGGCGATGGCTTCGTCAACCCCCCCCCCCCCCCCCACTCAACCAAAGTGAGTGTGTGTGGTGGAGAGGTGTTGGGGGGGGGGGGGAGGGGGTCACGTCGGGGAATTATCATATCTAGAGTCTGAGTGCCTGCAGTCATCGTTCAATCGAGGTGTTGAACTTTTGTTTCGCTGTACCTTCAGAACGAGGAGAACAGAGAGAGGGGGAGAGGGGGGGAGAGGGGAGGGGGAGACAGAGAACAATAAAGATTGTGAGTGTGTCCGTACTGCCACCCACAAAATATGCCCATATAAATGCTTTTTTCTTGCTGAAAGCGCGCGAGTAGCCGCAGCTGTACAACATTCGTTAAATTAACAAAATCCTCACCGATTTTTCAAACACAGCCCATTAACTTCTTTTAAAGAACTAGGTCACATCAAAAGATAGGGCCAAGAGACATGAGTGTATTTAGTCTGAAGGGCTTTAAATGCATCAAGAATCACATCATTTTCAAGTGGCGGGGAGGGGGTTGTGGCGTGTTTGAAGGGGAACGAAGACATCTCCAAAGCGAAACATCACGGCAGCTGGTATCTGAGCCGTGCAAACCAGAAATGCAGCCGAGGTCTTCAGTTGCCGAATCGAAAAGTTACTGCACCCAGTCCCAGATTGCACAGCCAAAACAGAATCGAATGACGTTTTCATTGGAAAAGTGTCAACATGCAAAGATTTAGAGCCAAACTCTGCAGCTTTAAATTGAAATCGCGTGAAGACAGAACGACGGTTACAAAGTACAGAGGTTGGTGAACTGGGATAGGGATGGGGGTATGGGCTCCCAGACGGGAAAGGCTTGGGTCTCCGGATTTTAAGTGGTCTTGAGAACTCCCTTTAACTCTTTCCTTTTCCCTTGGATACAAATGCGTAAACGCCGTTCGAACAGACATCAAGGAAATTGTGCACGTAAAACGAAACGAGTAACTGAGATTTTGTATAATTTCCCATTCTGAAGTCTAGACAAAAGTATACCCTTTCAGGAGAAAGAAAATGTATAAACCGTCTCTGAGATTTGTTTTTGTGAACTTCATTCAGTCCATAGTTTCTAGCTACTTCTCTCTCTCTCTCTCTCTCTCTCTCTCTCTCTCTCTCTCTCTCTCTGATGGCCACAATGACAAGCCACACGCATTTCTCCCCTCTCTCTCTCTCCTCCGTGTTCTCCTGTCCCCTGACACCGCCAATAATAAGTCTTAGGTTTGTCTTGCCCCAACGTTCCCCGGGCCATGATGCCGCCAATAATAATGATGATAATCCCTGTCACGGCAACGTCTCCCTGGCCAGCCCAGCTTCCGTAGCACGAATTATCAATTATCTCTTTTGCCTGTTGCTTCTTTAAACCCCCCCCCCCCCCCCCTCGTCACTCAAACTTGCACGTCAGGCCAACAGGCGAGCACGACAAACAATCAGCTCCCCGTACTATACCTCCTACCCCTCCGTCGTCGTCAGTTCTTGCCGCTGCAGTTGCAGGCAGTCGCCAACGTGACACAAGGCACAAAGCACGAGGCGAGAGACGGAGGGAAACACAAGAGGCCAGATCGAGAAATAAACACGGTCGGGGGACACTGAAGAAACAGCTTCAAAATATACAACACAGAGATACAGAAAGAGAAAGGGGATGGTTGAGGGCTGGCGGCGGGGATATAAGTGTTGTTGTGCAAGCCGTCAATGTCTTCGTTGCTACAGTAATCGGCAGTGGCGGTAGCGGAGAAAGGGAGAGGAAGGAAGAAGAATGAACAACGGCTTGAATACTGACAACGACGGCGACAGCGCGACGTGAGCATTCATTCACCAGCAGAGGGGGGTCCCTCTCTACTACCCCATTCGCTTGACCAGTGACAGCAACGACGCGAAGTGGACGGAGACATGTCCATATCGCGGGCTTCAGTTTGTCACAGCGCTCGCTCGTGCAACCTGTTGGAGTCTCCTGCACTATACGCTGCATGCTAGCTACATGACAGATGCCGCTGGTTGTGCGGTGACTGGCCTTAAACACACCCTTACCCACGTGTGCGTTTGTAGGTCACCAAGTCGACGTTGTCATCAACACTGACTCACGGTAACGTTTTCGCAGATTTGTTACTTACGGACCTGAGCTCCATAAAAACTGTCCAGAAAGTTGCTGCTGATAGGCATATATAGTATAGCACGTGCTGACCGTGATCCAATGCTGTTTGCAAAGTGCATCGTTTATCGTCGTGTCGACCACTGCTCCTCTGTCTGTGGTGGCCATTTAACACCAGCTAAGTGTAGGATTTACACCGGTCGATACCAGAAGTGAGGCGGACGACTCGCCCGTGAAAACAAGTGCTGGATTTATGACGATCAATAGCCAGTGAATCATGATTAGTACAAGGGCCTCTTTCAAGACAACGACAGCTGCCGCAGTTTCCCTCTCAGTGTTGGGCGTCAGTTGATTCTTATTACACTTACTTCAGTCATCGACACCTCCCGACGTGTGTTGGGAACACCCACTCGCTTTATTAAACTATGTCGTGAGACTGCCGGCCTGCCTGCTGCGCCGAGTCTTGTCTTGGTGAGATAAACATGAATCGCCTTATATACGTACGTACTACTCAAGGCGTGCGGACACAGAAGTAAGTTTACTGGTAATAACGCTGCAGCAGTATTTCATACTGGACATTTGGTTTCTGGACCTTGTACTGCAACATTTTACTTCCAAGTAGTAATCAAAACTGCAGACGACTTGTAAAACAAATCGCGAAAGCCGTAATACATTTCAGACTGTTTTTCCCCCAAAAGCTCAATTGCCAGCCTTTGCATTGGACACTAAAGGTCCGTCCTGAAACCCCATCGTACCCCATTTAGCGCAAACTGCCACCGACAGGGAGAAGAGACTTCTCGAGGGCGCAAAACGCCAGACACCGGGTCGGTTCCTGTGGCGAAACTAACAGAGAAGGAGGAAGACAAGAAGGGGTAGAGGGAGCATCACGGACACGAGTAGCGCTAATAGAATAGAGCCGGTAATAACGGCTGTTAGCTGAGGCCTGTCTGGACCAGAAGGGACCCGTGCCAGTGTCCGGTACACCACGTCACGCTGACACCGCCGACTGATGGGCACATCGACCTGAGCCCTGTCAACCAAGGAAGAGGAGAAAGACAGGAGGGCAAGAAGGAGAACAGAGAGTTCAAAGACAGGAGAGGAAACACGTGGTGACAGATTTTAACGAGAGGAGTACATGTAGTCCGAAATGGAGGAACGGTGGGTAAGATTCGCTAGGAAACCCCAGAAAGAGTTAAAAAACCAGGGATAGCACGTCAAGGATTTACGGCGATGACAAAATCACGACTACCTGAAACAACACTTCGCCGTACCTTGTTGTTCAGAGAAAGCAGGGGCTGCAGTATTTTAAGCAGGTGTCTTTTTTATCACCGCTTTCCCCGTATCCAGTGAGACACTCGAACACAGTCCAGAAAGACACCTGCAATACCAAAGAAGCGCCTAAATAATACGTTGAGGAGAGAAAAGGCTCGCGTTGTCTTTCTTTCTTTCTTTATTTGGTGTTTAACGTCGTTTTCAACCACGAAGGTTATATCGCGACGGGGAAAGGGGGGAGATGGGATAGAGCCACTTGTCAATTGTTTCTTGTTCGCAAAAGCACTAATCAAAAATTTGCTCCAGGGGCTTGCAACGTAGTACAATATATGACCTTACTGGGAGAATGCAAGTTTCCAGTACAAAGGACTTAACATTTCTTACATACTGCTTGACTAAAATCTTTACAAAAATTGACTATATTCTATACAAGAAACACTTAACAAGGGTAAAAGGAGAAACAGAATCCGTTAGTCGCCTCTTACGACATGCTGGGGAGCATCGGGTAAATTCTTCCCCCTAACCCGCGGGGGGTGCTCGCTTTGTCGTGATTAACATGAGCGTGAGGCTTTTAAATAAAAGCAGCTGAGTGACGTTAACTAAACGCCGTAGAGAACACTGGGCAAATTAAACGCTGACCATACAGGTGCACAATTGCAACACACAGCTTGCGGGGGGACGAAAAGACGGAGGAGTAGGAGGAGCAGGAGGAGAAAGCCGACCGTCGCTGCTGCAGCCGGGGAGGAAAACCCGTGGGCAGACGCAGCTCGGGTGTCGACCGTCATGCACAGCCGTCTCTCTCCTCCACCCGCCCTGACAGACGGCGCTGTCATCGCCTGACAACTCCCCGGTGGATCTACCTGTCTTCCGTCACCCGTGTTTTATTCAGTCACCGATACATTGATGCTGTCACCACAATGTACTCGCGTCAGCTGCAGTGGGGGATTGTGTCGACTGTCTGACAACCACCTCCCCTCCTCCTCCCCCCTCTTCCACGCGGGTATCTACGATATTGATTAGCTCTCGTGTATGGACAATGGAATCAGTGTTGTGATATGCCAAATTCTCCATCGCAACACAGACCAGGGAATGTTGTTATCGCTATCATAATCTACCTTGATTTGTCAGGTTAAAGTTGAGTTGTGTGTTGTGGCAATGTCCACTTAGAAACCTCCTTTGGTGCCAAAGAAAATAGCATTCTTTGAGCACGTGGAGAATTTTCATCATCTATGGAACAGTGCTGCTAGGATAATCGCTTGTGTGAAACAAAAGTCTAACTAGCGGGATTCTAGCATACGCTATCAACAGCAATTCCACCTATCAACTGACCCACTTAGGGGTGATCATAAAGAAGTTGCTCGTGCCCCCAAAAGATAGAGTTGCTGACTATTGCAGTTCTCTAAGACACAGTATACCCAAGTAAAACACGAGCTAACCTTGTCGCTATCTGTGCATCGTTGCTCTGTATGAAAACCTGCTGCCGTCACTGAACGAACAGAAGCGGTAATCCATGCTGTCAGTTCGAAGACTTCGACTCAGTGCAAAGCTTTTTCTTACCCCAACTTCAATATTACAATACTATCACCACTGCTGTTGTATGTTTCCTTCCACATTCTGTGCTTTCTGATTTTAAAGATGTATTAGTGAGCATGACTGCAAGAGGAACAATAACCCATATTCGCCGCAGCAACAAAACAACCTGTTGGAGTGTTTCAGTGCCAGTGACTGTGTCTTCATTCTTGGCTTTTCTCAGTCGCCAGCAGTAGTTTGTCGCAGTACAGTCGATATTTCAGTCTTTCTGAGCAGTCAGTAGACACTCAACAGTCTCTCCGTGAATGTATCAGTTTCTTGCAGTCGTTACGTATTGCGTCAACATATCCACCAATCCGGGCTTCACGAACAGGGTTAAGTATTCGCTGGGGACGTGACAAAGATTTAAACAACCTGTCTCCACCTACCAAGTGCTGCCTTTGAATGTGTACATTGTGATTACTCCTGTGATGCTGCTTCCGTATCGGCCTTCAAAACCTGCGTGTCTTTTCTTGTCGCAACTCCTTTAGTTCGCAATACGACTGACTACCTGTTAGTGCACTCACAGCAAACGTCTTTGTTTCTAGAACGAATTCTGTGCGGAGTACTTCACTTTATTTAACAAGTCTGCTTGTCTCAGCATTATAGAAGTGGACAACAAGATTCACTGCATGATTACAGCATGCCTAAACAGTCGTCGCTGAATGAGCTGTTGCCTCACTGACTAACGGTTCACTGTCATCACTGTCATCATTGTAGCAGACTGATTAACACCGGCGGTACGTGGTATTCACAAAATAATTGACGAATTACGATATAAATTTACAGAGTTTCGAAACGCCAGCGAAAGGGGAGTGTCATCGAACTTGTTTATCAAAAGTTTCCTGAAAGAATTCATAGCTCTACTGATCGCAAAGAATCCAGACCTACAACGATCAGCAGCAGAAATGTTCACAACCCCCTCTAAAATAATTCATAGTTAAACAAAACAGCAGGAGTTTTCGGAAACTTGCCTGAAAGAACTGATGCTAAAACCAATAAGTACCAGCGTTCAGCGAGATCCCCAAAGGAATTCAATAGTGAACTCATCAAGCGCGGTGCTGTGACAGGTCCAGACCGCGGCTTGGTGACATCTGGAACAGTCAGCTTCTCGGTCCGTTAGTGGAGCGCGCAGCACGTGCTGTGGGTATAGTGCTGATGAGGGAGAGTATCTAAGTGTCATTCCCAGCGTGTCCAATTATTCCACTGTTTTCGCTTTGTGCATGCGGCTGATTGCTTGCCTGCTTCTCTCGCCACAGTGCACAGACCGACACAGCCACATCCACCACTACACCAACACCACAGCCCACTACTGCGGCTGTTGGGCTTTTTGTGTTGCACTCGGCCAGAACGGTAGCCGGCGAGGGCAGCCTGTGTCCAATGCGTTGACTGTCCACCCGTGTGATTCCTACCTCATTGACGACGGAAAGCGAGTCGCGTAGCGCGTAGTGTCGATAGAGTTGGTGGTTGGTGCATCGTGCTGGACGTGCAGGTCTTGTCCCTAAACCAGTGTTCTTTGCACTCTGTCAAGTGTGTTGGAGTCTTTGTCCGAGCTCCCTTCGGGATACATACATGTATACATGTGAAGTTAGCCACTGTTCAGATTTTCAAATCTACTGAGTTTGTCAGTCCTAAACCGTCATATTTGGATTATTCTCATTCTTGGATTCGTCATATCTAGATTATTTTCATTCTTGGATTATCAAGTGTCGACATCTGCTCATTCAGAAATCATCACTGTGACTTGTGACCAGATTGGAATACGTTGCCAGTCATCTCTGCAGCTGCGCCGAACAAGTGGAAGTGACTGCACAGTACTGCAGGACGTGTGCAGCGTCTCGGCCTCTTCTTGTGGATTACTGACACGCTAACACCATTGGCTTCGCGACAGTGTCCACAACATCGTTCGCCCCTCCTCCTCCCCCTCCTCCAAAGCTTGCTTCGTTCTCCGGATCTGTTTCTGATAGATCCTGCAACGGAGATAGTGTCTGTGTGCGTGTGTAAAATAAAATTCAGGAGAACTACAACCAAGCACGTGAAGAGTGTTGGTGCGGTGCTACGGTAGCACTGGTGTATTGGCGAAGGTGTGTGTTTGTGATAAGACACGACGACGACGACGACAATGAAACACCAACATCGTCAGAAGCTACAGCATTCCGTGAAGGAGGTGCTGTTTCGTTGTGAAAGTGAGATGTGACTATTCGGATTTGACGTCCACCACTCCCCATCCTTCGCCATCATGAGTATGCTCAGCTATAGCACCGGGGTAAGGAATACACAATCCGCTCTTGTGGCTGGAACTTTTTCACTTCTTCTTTTAGTTTTACCCGCTTTCCTCTCCTTCAAGCTCCATACCACCAAGAGCAATGAGCGTACTAGGTTTATATTGCTTCATCTGTGATTTCACGCTCTCAGTTTTCCCCTTATTTCGCTACCTGAGCAACCCCCCCCCCCCCCCCTCCCCCCCCCCCCCCACAACAACACGTCACACACACCTTTTTAAAATATCTCTCTCTCTCTCTCTCTCTCTCTCTCTCTCTCTCTCTCTCTCTCTCTCGTTCTCACACCGTCTCTCTCGCCCTGTGTTAGCCAGTTCCCCTTTAAAACCTTGGTATATCAGATTTTCTGTTCATAACCTCCACACAGTTATTTCCATTTGAAGTAAGACTCCGTCGCTTTTAGGACCCTCATATCACTATTCTACGATACCATCTGCACTGTTCTTCCTTTGCTCAGAAAGGTCAACCGAACCGGTCAATTTGTCACCCAAGGACCCCGTTGACCAACAAGGTATTGATCTGCATCGTTAATTTGCTGACCGTTCGTTCGCTTTCTTATCTTTTCTTCGCTCCCAACGGCGTGTCTTTTGTGTTTTTTTACACAGGGAGCTGTTGCGTTGTGAGCTGTGTCTGATGTTCTGTGATTTGCTACTGTCGCGTTCTTCTTTGTTTTGGTGAAGGACTCAGAAGAATGGAGACATGCTCTGTTTACGTCCTTGTATCTATTTATTTATTTATTTATCTACATTTGCAATCTAAAAACCTTTCTATAATTTGTAAGCCAATTCGTAAACCGCTACAATAAAGCATCCAAATGTCTGTCTCCCACTCGCTGCGAAAATCAATTCGTTTCCTCACCCACGATAAAACATTCCTTCATCCCTCCATGTATCCGTTCATCTCTTTGTACTCTATAATTATCTATCTGTTTATCTCTTTGTACTCTATAATCACAAATTAGTATCTCTACGAACCAGAACGGCAAGCGAGGGAGAGAGTGGTGGGCGAGGGGGGGGGGGGGGGTGTCTAAAAAGAAGAGATGACAACAGAGTCGGCGTAGACAGGGAGGGATCAATGCTAACTACACTTAGCCAACTGACCACAGTGCTGATTCTTTCCTCTGGACATTATGCTCCAGTGTCTGAGCCATCGATGACCGTTAAACGCCGCTTCGCTGGACCGCTGACCAATTCGGCAAAATAAACACCGAAGCCCTCCTCTGTTAACTTGAAGACGGAGGTTGAAAATGTCAATCGCGAGGACGAAGGAAGGTCCTAAAGTTGGGTCAATCTGCAGTCTTGAGTAAGGGTTGAGTATTTCATTTTGTTCGTTCCTGTGTTTGCTTGTATTTTAATGATGTGAACGGTCGCAAACAGACGAGTATATAATGTGCATTGACTTAAAAATTAACGCACACATTCTCTGTCTGTCTGTCTGTCTGTCTGTCTCTATATCTCTCTCTCTCTGATCGTACATCCAACTTTCAGACTTTTTACTCCTGTATTGATTGCGAACTGCAGTCCAGTGTTAAGAAAACGTTCCGTGTTATTACAGGAGGAGCCAATGAGTCCTCAAGTGTTATTAACACCCGATCAAGGTGCTTTATCAGGTTGTTGCAACACTGTCAGCTACAACTTTGCCTTTGGAGAATCTTATCGATTTTGCAACGAACTCTTTTCTCCTCCTTAGGAGAATCAAAGTGCAGAAAAAAAGATAAGGCTATCTGCTAAACATTGCACGTGCGACCCTACAGGGACAGTTCCAGCTGAGTACTGTCACAGGCAGCAATCTGAAACTATATATTCCAAGTTTGCTATCCCTCTTGACCCGTCTTTCTTTCCTTCGTTTTTATCTGCGGAGGCGCTGTCGTGAATATGTTCCTTTTGAATTAAAAGTGTCCCATCATTACACAGGGTCCCCACTGGTTTTTAGAAACAAAATTCCATGACTTTTCCATGACTTTCCATGAGCCTCAATAACACTTTTCCATGACTAGATCCACAGGTCGCCATTTCCGAACACGCAAACTTTTTACGTCTTGTCACTGCCAGTTTTGACACTGGCTTGCTTTGCACTGAATTTGAGTCAGTTTCTACGCAGTGTCTCTTCGACAAGCAAGTCAAGCATTTGCTACGCAGTCAGATTATCGGTAATGTTTGCTGGTCCTGTCATTTCACTAAACTGGACCACAGGCGGACGCCTGTGACTGGACCGGCCACTGTTTGTATCAATCTGCACTTTCGTAAATTCCGTTTCGTAACCGTCACTGTGACTTGACGAACTGTCATTTTTTTTCACCGCGATACACAGTTCATTGCGAAGATCTTCCTTGGTAATTCGTTCCAATTCCGCATACTTTTTGTTGTCAAGAAACAACTCGAAAGAAAGTTTCAAACTCATCATCCTCCATCTTGCTTGTCGAAGCGCTAAAGTACTTTATCGATGCAAAAACAAAAGCAGAAAACTTCGACGAAACCGACTCAAATGCAGCGCAGACGACATGACGAGATAACGGAAGGAAGTGAGCCTCGCTTTGGCTCAAGTGCCGTTAAAAATACCGTTATTCTAGTGTGCAAATACGAACGAGAAGTTGGTCATACGAACAAGCCTTGTGCCGGCGACGCAAATCGTTGGTGGCTGGCAAAGAGGGGGGGGGGGGGGGGGGGGGGGGGGGGGGGGGCGCTGGGCGACGAAAATAGCCGCTGGTGTGCAAAAGGTTAATTTTTTTTTCTTATTTTTGTTAATTTCCATGACTTTCCATGACTTCGAATTGAAATTCCATGACCTTTCAGGCCTGGAAAATTAAAAATCAAATTCCATGACTTTCCAGGTTTTCCATGACCTGTACGAACCCTGTTACACTACAGCATTACATTACATTATCATATAACATTACACGCAACGGAAACACAAAACAGAAAGAAGCTGATGTATACAACATGTGGTTGAATTTGATCGGCTATGCCATTTCGTCCCTTCTAACCCATTTCTTTGAATTCAAATCACTTATACGTGCTTCAAGTTTAGTGTCAGTATTTCTATCCAACAATCGCTGAAATCGAAACTCCGATTTTTACCAGTTTTCCTGAATCACACATATTGTCCACTTCTTGCGCGGCACCCTCCCAGTGACGCAAGACCTGTTTGCCGTGCGTGACGTAAAAACGCTCGCTCGTACGCGTGTTTGCCCGCAATGACGTCAAGGAGCGGGTGTCAACGTTTCAGTCTATACCCGTACAAGCCGGAAAACGACTGCAAGTGGAAACAGCCGGAGAAAAAAAATCAATATCTTTCCCTGGGTACCTACCATTTACTTAAAACGGTACGCCATGAACTGTGAACTGAAATACCACCAGCAATTTAGTCATTGACTAAACTGTCGGAGCCTTTTGCACACGTGGCTCGTGCTGAAGCTGCAAACAAGTCTACAACAACAAGGCTGAATAATTGTGGTAACATGTTAACAGTGCTTTAAGTTAAATAAGTTAATTAGCACAAAAAAGAACGGATAGGGCTTTACCTTCTTTACATCAAGTGTCAAGCTAAAACACGGTCCTTTCAGGGTATAATTAGTTTCTTACAAGCATGGTAGTCTCTCTCTCTCTCTCTCTCTCTCTCTCTCTCTCTCTCTCTCTCTCTCCTCTCTCCTCTCTCTCCCTCTCTCTCTCTCTCCCTCTTCTCTCTCTCCCCTCTCTCCCCCTCGAACATTTTTTTTAATTTTTTTTTCTTCTCTTTGTCTGATTTAATAACCATGTTTTTATATTTTTGTTTTGCTTCTTCTTCTGCTTTAATATTATGCACTGCTTAGTTAATTCCCTCTTGGGCGAGGGCTGGATGAAAAAAGATCTTTGCTGTATCTACTCCATTACCCTCGAAAAATAAAGTTGGTTCGTTCGTTCTTTCTCCCCTCTCTCTCTCTCTCTCTCTCTCTCTCATTTGCACTGTGCACGAAGTAAAACCTTATTTATTATTGAACATGGATAGGCATTTGAAAATTAGTATGGCAAGATACCGAGGTGGAATAACAGAACTATTTGTGCACGTTAATCGATATAAGAGATACGATGCAGATATGTTGTTATGCCCATTGTGCAGGGAACGTAAGGAAGATGAGTTTCATTTTGTGCTTTGTTGCCCCGCACTTCGTGATTTGCGATGCCAGTTTATTCCTGCTAAGTTTTAGAGAAACCCAAGTTTACACAAGTGTTCTATGCTTATGGCATCTGTGAATGAAGGTATTGTTCGAAAGTTGTCAGTTTTTGTGTGCAAAGCATTTCGGCTACGTAGTGTTGTTATGTCTTAGTTCATGTGTGTATTTTTTCACCCTGCCCCCTTCCTTCTATCTGAAACAAATCCAATCCAACCGGATCCCCGAAAGCACAAATTGACAAACACATGACGTGAGCAATCATGCATGTAGACAAATTCGTAGTTTGCGGGATGTAATAAATCGATTAAGCCACATAACTTGCCATAGACAAAGCGGACACTGGTGACGGAGGAGAGGGGGCAACGGCTGCGCAATCGCAGAGATTGGTTAGCGTGCTGAGGGGTGATAGATATAATATGCCCACAGCTCGAACATGCTCCATGAGCAACATTAACTCTTATTTGTTCCGTGCCACGCAAGGTCCTTGTGACTACCAACATTGCGGAGGGTATACTGAACACCTGGACCTGTCGCAGATGAGAAGAAGATGACTAGGAATTCCTAGTCCTCATGACGCTAGATGCACACAATGGTGATTTCTGGTATAGGCGTGGTACATATTTGCATTTTTAACAATACCTGAGCCTCTCAGGTGGAACATTCTGCTGAATATTTGGTGTCCATACTTCGTAAGCTGTATTTGACGAGGGGCCATCTTTGTCTTCGTGAGTCTTATTTTGTGTGAATAATTTCGTTTGTTTGTTTGTTTGAAGGGCCATATCAGGGCGGTGCTGCTTTGACATATAACGTGCGCCACACACAAGACAGAAGTCGCAGCACAGGCTTCATGTCTCACCCAGTCACATTATTCTGACACCGGACCAACCAGTCCTAGCACTAACCCCATAATGCCAGACGCCAGGCGGAGCAGCCACTAGATTGCCAATTTTAAAGTCTGAGGTATGACCCGGCCGGGGTTCGAACCCACGACCTCCCGATCACGGGGCGGACGCCTTACCACTAGGCCAACCGTGCCGGTTTGAATAATTTCGTTACTTATTTACATTAAGTCAAAAGTTTAAGTATGTTATAAACAAGGAGGGGGAGGGGGTATGGAGCGGAGGCTTTTTTTCTTCTTTTTTTTCTAAGAGATTGATCCCATGTTGGGTTGGGGTGGGAAAAGGTATTATGAAAGGACTCTCTTTTTCTCTCTCTCTCTCTAACACACACACACACCACACACCACACACACACACCACACACACCACACACACACACACACACACCCCACACACACCACACACACACACACACACACAGGGAAAGCATTCACCGGAGGGAAATCACACACATTACTAAGACGTCGGGGGAAATAGACACACCAAGTTTCTCTGATCCAGCTGAAATAATACGCCACTGTATCTATAATAACGATACCTCCCCCCCCCCCTCCCCCACCAAGTTTCTCTGATCCAGCTGAAATAATACGCCACTGTATCAATAATAACGACACCTACCCCCCCCCCCCCCCCCCTGCGATAAATAATGAGTGTTCTGAGCCTTTGTCTGTAACTACTCATGTTGATTTACCTCCGAACAGAGTATAAAGGCATAGGAGGAAATAACGGTGATATTCCCTTCATCAGCATCCAATATTTGCCAATAACGAATCAATAAATGACAACATTTCCTTTACAGCTCATATAACTTCCGTTGTATTGTTAGATAGGTGCGGCTGCTCATGCACAAAGAACAATTACCAAGAACATTACTATAAATAAATGAAAATCTCTTTTGGTTCTAAAATCCGCAGCTCCACATCCAGGCTTTTCGAATTCTCTCTCTCCCTCTCTCCCTCTCCCTCGCCCTCTCCCTCTCTCTCTCTCCTCTCGTGTGTGCGTGTGTGCATGCGGGCATGTGCGTCCCAACAATCAAACAAATGTGTTCGCATGTTGCTCGCGTGGCCGCGCACACAAATGAATCACAATAACCAAGGTTGGACAACACCATGGCAACAATACAGGCTAGTAATGCACTAAACGGCGTGTTCAACAGGCAAGCGCCTCGCGTGGCCACTTAAAACGTTGATGGAGCCAAGTTTGATTACTTCTACCCTGTAACGAACAAGTTTCTTCCATGGATGAGTGAGCCACGAGCGTCATCATGGACACATTCAATGAACGCTTCGCTGCTTTCGGATCAGACTTTATTTGCTGAATGCATTATGTAAATGACACCTATGTCATTCTGCTAGACTAAATCAGCTAAACTAAATCCCTGTCTGCACTCGCAGCGATCAGACTGTCTGACTGGTTTGTTTGTTTGTTTGTTTGTTTGTTTGCTTAACGCCCAGCTGACCACGAAGGGCCATATCAGGGCGGTGCTGCTTTACCCAATACTGACGGACTGTGTGATGATATCTTCTGCTATGGTCTGTTGAGACAGTGATATCAAAATCGAGACCGGAGGTCGAGATTTTGATATCACTGTCGAAACAGACCAATAGCAGAAGATATCGTCACACAGTCAGTCAATATTGGATATATTTCTAATTCTCTGGACATTTTGTATTTACTGTAAAGAAATTACAAAAGTATTTGTCTCAGTTTTGGCTGTTCCATATCCCTCCCTCTGATTATTATTTCTTTTTGTTCACTCTTTTCTTGTACTTTTCAGTATTTCAAAATGTCTTTTCTTTCAAAAAGTCTTTAGTCACTTGCTCAACTAAATTCTGGGATAATTACATTGTCATATATATTTGTTTGTTTTTAAATTTAGGTGTTTTTGTTTTTGAAGTGGGGAAGCAATAAAGAGGTCGTCGATATCAAAACTGATATCGACGGAAATGTCGTCGATATCACTTTTGCACTGAGCTCAGTTTTGCCCAATTGACCAATGGAAAGAAATAGCAATATTGACATATAAAGTGCACCACACACAAGACAGAAGTCGCAGCACAGGCTTCATGTCTCACCCAGTCACATTATTCTGACACAGGACCAACCAGTCCTAGCACTAACCCCATAATGCCAGACGCCAGGCGGAGCAGCCACTAGATTGCCAATTTTAAAGTCTTAGGTATGACCCGGCCGGGGTTCGAACCCACGACCTCCCGATCACGGGGCGGACGCCTTACCACTAGGCCAACCGTGCCGGTCTTACTGGTTGCTTGCTTTTTGTGAAGTGTCAAAGCGAAAAGAAACTCTTACCCACAGTAGAACCCCGGACGCACCTTTGATGGTATAGGTACTGCTGCGATGCATAGTCATTAGCACAGAGGGAAAAAAAGGTATCCCCCAAGACAAATCCGACCCTTTTAGCTCTACTACGGACACAGATGTGTGAGGAGACATTGTTCAAACAGATTGCTGCCAGTCTGCACAACACGGCCGATCGCACTGCACACATTGTGAAAGTTTACTTGATGGTTTAATGAAATCGAGAGTTTGGGTTGGGGATGATGGGGATTTGTGTCACAGAGGGTGGGTTTGAGGAGAGGGGGTGAGAGGAGGAAGGGAGAATAGAGGGGCGAGAGAGAGAGAGAGAGAGAGAGAAAATAGTGTGTGTGTGTGTGAGTGCCTGTGTGTGTATGTGGACATTTTGATTATGAGAGCACTGGGGAGAGGAATCTTTGTGAGAGAGAGAGAGAGAGAGAGAGAGAGAGAGAGAGAGAGAGGGGGGGGAGGGAGGGAGGGCCTTGGGGCACCTTGGTTGGGGAAACGGACATACAAACAGAGAGGAAGAGAGAATGAGAAGCGGCCGTGGAAACAGCTGAGCTAGAAGGTTATTCCTGGGCAATGTCGATAAGGTATAATGATATCAGGGCCCGCACAGCGATGACTACTCTGGCCTTATCAAATTTGTCCATTCCCTCCCTAGCCCTCTACCTCCTCCTGAAGAGATCGTATGGTCAAGGCCACAAACACTGAACCAACCTTTAGCGCTCATAGCGTGATGAAAACGTGTGTTGTGTTGTGTTGTGTCGCGTTGCGTTGTGCTCTCTCTCTCTCTCTCTCTCTTTCTTTCCAGCAGCCCCCCTCTCTCTCTCTCTCCAGCAGTCCCCCTCTCTATCTCCAGCAGCCCCCCCTCTCTCTCTCTCTCTCCAGCAGTTCCCCTCTCTCTCCAGAAGCCCTCTTCTCTCTCTCCAGCAGCCTCCCCCGCCCCACCTTATATACCTTGTATGTGGGAGGTGTGTTTATAACCTGCCCTGTTATATAGTGCTATATGTCTTATGTAAAAACAATGTCCTGTTTGTATTATTGTTATGTACCACGCCTGAATTTCTCTATGAGATAATAAAGTATTCTTATTCTTATTCTTATTCTTGTACGTTAAATCCTCCAACTGAGCAAAGCAGTGCCTTTAATTTGTTTCAGCGGCCACACGAAGCCGGTCATTTGCGAGGACGGAGAGGGGGAGGGGGGATGGTATCAGAGGGAGAGGGAAGGTGATTCCAGTGTTTGCACAATTAAGCTGGCAAACACAGACTCGCGGACTCTTGATGCCAAAGGCAGCCCACGCCGACAACGGCAACAACACTTGCACACAGCCTATCTCTTTTCCTCTCTACATCAAACGTTCCTTTTGTCTTCCTACCAGTCAAAACTTGCGAACATGCCCGAAGACGCAAAAGGGAAAGAGATCATACAACCTTTTGTTCCTCACTCCAATGTGTTTTACTCTCTGCCCTAACAGCGCTTCATCATGTGCTGCTTGAGCGTCAATCGTTTAAACATTGGCTTTCGCATACATATCTCGCTGAATGAGATTCACTTGTCAGTGCTCTGACATCACTGGAATGATATCATCTTGTGTAAATACTATTTCATCTCGAGAAATTCACTCGTATAGTTTATCGCCTCAATCGTTGGGTCAGTGTTTGAAGAACTACTCTCTCATGTTAATACAGTTCGCGGTAAGGTAAACAAACTGCAAACTGTCATCCTTTCTGGAACAAGCGCTGCTCCCGAAAGTCTTCGATGAACAGTGGTAGCAATCTCTGAATCGGTCTCTGCAAGCAAACCTTTGTGATGCAAAGAACACCAGGCAGGCGCAATGACGGACCATACCGATTGCAAACCACCTGACCTATGACTTGACCAAACTGCGTGCGTGTTTAATGGGAGAGGAAGGGAGAATTGAAAGGGTAGCAGTAACAAAGATTCACTGATTCGCAACAACCCTATTTAACACGCACGCACGTGCGCACACACACACACACACACACACACGTATAATTATAAAACTAACCCGTCAATACATGTTAAGTGTTTCTCTCAGCACAAAAACACATAACATAAAAATGAATACGCCTTTATGGGACAAAGCACACGCACACGAATATAAACCACTAAAGAAATAATGCGTTTAGCAATTTGTTCCAACCATTTGTGATACGATACAACGATTGCTTACAGCTATCACAGACGTATCTAAACCATCTGCCGTTATGGCTGTTCAAAGCAGTTCCAAGCGGATTTTTTTTATTATTTCTATAAATTTAATTGTATATCAAATATGCGGCACGCATTCATCATTCATGACCGTGGTATTCTGTGTGGAAATCATCAACCTGCCGTCCTTTGAAGTAAGAACTCGCATCGGTACGCCATTGCTAGAAGCTCACAGAGGATGAAAATGGGAGCTTTTCGAATTTACACACACACACACACACCGCGCGAATTTAAGAGAGAAAGAACCTCAAATAGTTGGGACTTAAGGGGGGTGGGGTGGGTGGTCGGGGTTGAGAGAAACGAAGACAAGGTAATAGGGCAGAAGAGAGAGAGAGAGAGAGAGAGAGAGAGAGACAGAGACAGAGACAGAGACAGAGACAGAGAGACAGAGAGACAGACAGAGACAGACAGAGAGAGAGACAGAGAGACCTGTTCCTGACTACCCAGAAACAAACCACACAAAAAAGCGCTATCTGTATCCCTGTGAGAAAAAAACATTTAGTACCCCATTCTGAACAAGATCAGACAACAAACGTGCAGTCTGCGCAATTAAGCGCATCTCTCATGATGAGTTACTTCCCGTACATTATTGCCATTCGGTCCCGACGGCCTCTACATGATGCCTGATGAGCCGATGATACCACAAAAAGCCTGCTTTGTGTTTCCGGCGTTCACGCCGTAATTGGTTTCACTATCAGGTTCCGTCGATTAATTATTGCTAATTGATTAAAAGCTTGTGTTCTCCATTACCCAGGCCTGCTGCTGAGTGTCCTGAGTAGAAACTTAGCACTAACAGGATATAACACGGGTGAAGGTGGGGCGAGGGGAAAGGAGCATGGCTAATTGACTGATTGTTCGTCGGTTACATACCTCGGATAAGGACTGAAGGAGAGGGGGTGGGGAGGCAGAGAGAAGATGCAGAATAAACATCTCTCTCTCACACACACACACACACACACACACACGCCCAACAACCAAAGCGCCTACAACACCTATCACATAGCTCTATTCAAACAAGGCTAAATCACATACACCGCCCTCCTACCTGAACTTAAGTTCCCCATTCTGATATATTATTTTAGCAAATTATATTTAATATTCTTATTTGGCTAATAATTATTTTTATGTTTCTAGTTACGTATTTATTTACTTATTCAGCCAGTTCTTTATTACATTATTTTGGCATTATCCAAAAGTCTAAAACATATTTTACATAAATAAAAAGCAAATAAGCCTACAAAACCGCTCCACTTCAACTATATTTCGCGTACACTATGGCAACAACCCCAACAAAATCTTTACTTCCATCCCCATTTTGAAATATAGCAACAACAGACTTCCAGATCTATAACACGATCATATGTGTTCTCTGTTTGCATGTCTGTCCAGTGTCCTGTCCCCCCATAAAGCATATCAACTCTACCTGTCCCAAGATAGGCCAATTGGTTCTAAGAGGACGTTAAAACTAATTATCATCATCATCTCTCTCTCTCTCTCTCTCTGTTTAACCGTAGCTGACCGATCTCTCAGGCCTACCAAAACGCCTACCACCAACACCATCATATCCAATAACAATTACTTCTACCTCAATTTAATTCGCACCAAAGCAACAGGCGAGCAGCGTCATTTTGAGTTGTGCGACAAACTGAACGACAGTATCTCTATTACCACATGTAACAAAATATCGACCCTATAGATCTAGCAAAGCTTGCAGGTTGCTGTGCTAATGTGGGGATTAACGGTTATCATAGGAATGGCTACAAACCCAATAATGTCATCCTTAATTAATTCTCTCCCGCTTCCTGTGCATGGTCGATGACTGAAGCGCACGCTTTTGTTGCTCCTGCATGTGTGTGTGTGTGTGTGTGTGTGTGTGTGTGTGTGTGTGTGTGTGTGTGTGTGTGTGTGTGTGTGCGTGCGTGTGTGTCTGTGTGTGTGTGTGTGCGTGCGTGCGTGCGTGTGTGTTTGTGTGCGTTGGTTTGCGTGCGTGCATGCGTGCGTGCATGCGTGCGTGCATGCGTGCGTGCGTGTGTGTGCGTCGGGGGTCCGTGTACCATGATGATGTTTTGGCGTTAAAGCGTTAATACAGTCGCCATACCTCACTAGAACAGCTAAAGAAAGTTGAGTCTATCAGAGTTCTCCTACTCGCCAAGCCGCCATGTCAAATCAGTACGGATACTACAAAGCGAAACCGAGAAGCTCTCGATGAGACTTTCTTCAGTACCTATCTGAAGCTGTGCCAAACATGTGTCATGGCCACACCGACACACAGTCGCCAACAGGCTCCCCCAAGGCTTTCTCCCCGGAGATGAGTCGTCTGTTAAAGTCGTGCGCCGAATGACTTGCTTACCAATCACACATATCGCTCCATCGATTTCAGTAGGGGAAGGAGGGAACAGTAACCTACATTTTTCGGCGTGTGTAAGTATTCCATACGCAAAAAATACGTTTAATGGTTTGCGGAAAGAGAGAGGGGGGGGGGGGGGGGTGGGGGGGTGGGGGGGAAAGCCGAGTATACGAGATGAAGGTGGGGCGTGTTCAGTCTGAAATGAAAACTTAGTTGTTCGTACTCTTTCGTGCTTTTCTGAATATGTCCCGCGTGCCCCAGAATATAAGATGACCCATTTCAACGTTCAACATTACATATTTACACGCGACAACCCCCCAAAAAAGGTAAAACAGCCCGTTCCTTCCTGACACAAGATTGACCATACACACAGACGGGACCTTGTATGGTGGAACCCCCTTTTAAGATCTCTAATATTCTCATCAAATAATGTTCAAAAAATGAGGGTGTCATAAAATCGGAGGTAATTTTACAGAAGATACGAACTAAAAATCCGAAAGAACAGTGTCTGAAGGGGGAGGGGAGTCTGAAGGTAGGGGGGGGGGGTGGTCTTAAGAGGGGGGTTCCACCGTACAGTGCGGAAGCAATTGATTGTTGGCGTGATGTCAGGCGCGTTGTGATATTCATGCCGATCCCCCACGGGAGAATTTATCATCCCAGCTCCCTGGAGCGCCTCGAGAATAAAGACGGTCTTTCTTACACTTACAGCTCCTTGGCTGCAGAGGTCCTGGGGCAACTTCTCCCGAATAGGAAAGGCAAAGTCAAGATAACTGTTACAATAATCCCTCTCCTCGAGTTTGCAGTAACTACTCTATTCTGGGTCAAAAATAATAAATAAAGAACCTGTATCAGGTCAACAATGAAATAAGATAAGGTAATAGGAAACAATTAAATATTAAGACACGTTTAAGAAGGTTCGTGGTCACCTAGTTAATGGAGAGTAAAAACCGGCCACATCGCCTTGTCTCATCTAATGCTGACGTAAAACCCGTCCCAATTCGCTGCGTCATCTGATTAAGAGTAAGGGCAAGCAGCCATAACATTAACCAAGGAACGTTTTCATTGATAATATTATGGAGACAGAGAGAACAAGAACAAGAACAAGACTTTATTTAACGAGGGTAATAGAGTAAGCAGTGATCTGCTTTTTTACATCTGGCCCTCGCCCTAAAGAGGGACTAGTCTAAAATTGCTAAAGAATATTAAAGAGAGAGAGAGAGAGAGAGAGAGAGAGAGAGAGGGGGGGTGGGGGGGGGGGGGGGGGGCACGGAGTTTCTAGAGCAACCCTTTCAATCATAGTTGTACGTACATGCAAAGATGAATGCCATCAAACGCTAGAAACCCAATTCCGCTCCCCCCAGCCTCCCCTCTTTCAATCTGCGCAGAAAGGCCGCCAAAAAAGGCGAGCCAATTTGTAGAAAACTTGCAGTCTAATCGTGTTCATCAGCGAACCATCAGCGCAGAAGTGCTGCGTTGGAGGCACGGGAGAGATATATGCGCGCATGTGTGTTTGTTTGTGTGTGTGTGTGTGTTTGAAAGAGAGAGAGAGAGAGAGAGAGAGAGAGAGAGAGAGAGAGAGAGAGAGAGAGAGAGCTGTATGCTGGCAACGGTGACACAGATAAAAAAATTTTAGACAACGACACAAATACTGTTGGCCTTACTGTTACATGTATTCATGAATGGCATTGACAGATAGACAATAGAGGATACGAGAGAAGAGGGGAGTGGAAGGGAGGGGAAGAGAGACAGGGAGAGAGAGAACGAGAGATGCGGAGAGCGAGGGTGGAGGCGACACACATCCATTAAAGGAGAGAACAGAGGGAGGTGTGATGAAGAGGAGAGAAGTGTTTTAACTGCTACACAGAAAGCCACTCTGAAGAGTCCACCACGCCGTGCAACACACACAGAGATGACAGAACTGCCGCTTGCACCGGAACTTGACCGAAGGCCCGTTGCGTGTTGGTCATAGTTGTCGGACTTCCGCTCTTTGCGTGCGTGCATATGTACTTACTGCAAGGTTAGAAAGCAGTAAAACTCTGCCAAAAAGAAACATCCACAACTAAGCCTAATTCGGCCTCGCACAACAACCCCATCAAACCAAACCGAGCCGTCATTAACAAAGTAATAACGACGATGGGTTAATCCACCCAAGCGTGTCTTCAATGAGAGCGTTGCACAGCATGGTTGACACGCCCCAATGACCCCATGTTCCCATTACTCTACATTATGCACGTGCTTCGTGTCTCGAGGGCTGGCGCTCACCCATTTCTGACCCACCAACGATAAAGTTGATAATACTGATGTAATATTGTGATGACGATGGAGAGGAGGGGGGGGGGGAGTTTGTTTGTCGCGCACACACACACACACACACACACACACACACACACACACACACACACACACACACACACACACACACACACATCTGTATGTGCGCGTGCGCCTTTGTGTGTTTGTTTGCACTTGATAGTTAGTCTTTAAAATCTGAAAACAAACCTGTGTACTTGCACGCGACACTGACTATAACAACATTCTATACATAAACACTACAATAATCTCCAGATGTAAACACAGAAGTTAGCGTGTAATCTAATGCGTGTTCAAAGCGAGGCTATCTCCAGGTACACTGTCAATAAGATAATGATGGCAGAAACATTTAGCAGATAAAAAGCAACTGATGCAAATAACTTGTTTATTATGATTACGATAATCATATCTTCTAGGTGCGGTGTGCAGCGGGGGATTATAAATACGTTCGTTAACCATTCAATTTGCCGCTGGAGATTGTAGGGGGCGGGAGGAGGGATACCAACAAAAAAGAGGAAAGAGGAAAAGAAGGGCAAGAGCTGCAGAAAAACCCAGCTGCTTTGGTTAAACTGTGAATTGATTTAGGTCCGATATTCTTTCAAGATCGACAAGAACTTTATGTTATGCGAATCCATTCTTTGTTCGTCATACATTCAAGTTCTAATGCTGTATTTCCATCATCAACGAAATGAAAAACAGTTTCATAATTATATCCGTCATTATTCATGCATTGCGTGCGCTTACATCATCATGTATCACCCATTCATTATTGCCCTCCAGATAGGGCTGGTCGGAATATCAACACGTTTCACGACCCAAAAACACAATTGCTTGTCGACCTGTCGCCACCAGTAGAGAGCAATATGAATGCTTTTAACACAGCGACACAATTGAGTTCTGTAATGAAAGCAACTTGTATCACCATGCCACCTCCACCCAGTGCGCAACGGGGGACGCATTTTCTTCTTCTTTGCTCGTGTCACATTTAAAACGTAAAACACACGATGATGCCTTCATATTATCATTGGTCTGTTGCTATCGCATCCTCTCATTTTCTTCTTCTTCTTTTCATCATGAACACCCTCCTAACCGGTTCACCATTCCAACCTCTCCCGTGGGCGTACAACGTCTCTGACGAATACCCAGCAATGTTAACCACGTGTTACGTTCTCTGAGTAATAATTTATCACTCAATCATATTCTGTGGGGAAGGGGACTACTGCTTTTATCCTTTGGCACCGAATGACGGAAATCTATTTCAGTGTCAATCCGGTGTGCTTGCATGATGTCCAGAAACATGGTCCTGGAGTTAAGCGTTAAAACAAAATTACGGTCAGTCGGAAATTACAAAATGACAATGTATTGTGTTGTGCAGTGCTGTGTTGTGTATTTTAGAGTTGTCTTGTATAATACCATTGAATTGAATTGTTTTATAAAGCATTGCATGGGCGGGGATGTAGCTCCGTCGGTAGCGCGCTGGATTTGTATCCAGTTGGCCGCTGTCAGCGTGAGTTCGTCCCCACGTTCGGCGAGAGATTTATTTCTCAGAGTCAACTTTGTGTGCAGACTCTCCTCGGTGTCCAAACAACCCCGTGTGTACACGCAAGCACAAGACCAAGTGCGCACGAAAAAGATCCTGTAATCCATGTCAGAGTTTGGTGGGTTATAGAAACACGAAAATACCCAGCATGCTTCCTCCGAAAACGGCGTATGGCTGCCTAAATGGCGGGGTAAAAAACGGTCATACACGTAAAATTCCACTCGTGGAAAAAACACCAGTGTACGTGGGAGTTTCAGCCCACGAACGCAGAAGAAGAAGAAATAAAGCATTGCATTGGATCGTGTTATATTGCATTGCATACTGTACTGTACTGTATTACATTTTCTTGTGTTTCGTTGCCTTATCTTGCATAGCATTACAATTTACATTGCATTCACATGGTATAGTACTGTGCATTGTATTACTATTGTTTTGTTTATCGTTGTGTTCACATCCCTGCAAACGTTCGCTATGAGAAAGCTCTCTATACGACACAGATGAATAACAATGGTAGTGTTCGCCGTGGCTAACGTTCATTCTTGTTCGTTCCGCCAGCGCCAACTTAACATCCTTTTTCAAGCCTGACACAAGAAGCACAGATGAAGTTTCGTGGCGCCATCATTTATTCATCCAAGACCTTCCAATCAACCGGGCACGACTGAATGCTCTGGTGATGGGGATGACTGTCACGCCGGAGTCGTTACCCATCCACCCGTGTCGGTGTACGTATACCCGTGTAGCACTAATAGCGGTTAAAGACACCCTCCTTCCCATGCAAACCTCAACAGTGGAACCCCCCCTTTTAAAACACCCCAATTCATCATGTCAGAAGTTAAATTATCAAAATATTGTTGAATCACAGCTTCAATTAACAGAAAAACATGTTTCAAGTTTGTTTGTTTGTTTGCTTAACGCCCAGCCGACCACGAAGGGCCATATCAGGGCGGTGCTGCTTTGACATATAACGTGCGCCACACACAAGACAGAAGTCGCAGCACAGGCTTCATGTCTCACCCATTCACATTATTCTGACACCGGACCAACCAGTCCTAGCACTAACCCCATAATGCCAGACGCCAGGCGGAGCAGCCACTAGATTGCCAATTTTAAAGTCTTAGGTATGACCCGGCCGGGGTTCGAACCCACGACCTCCCGTTCACGGGGTGGACGCCTTACCACTAGGCCAACCGTGCCGGTATGTTTCAAGTAAGTTTGTTTCACTTGCTAACTTTCTAAAGGAGTCAATGAAAACGTGATTACCCTTTACACGAGAAGCGCGGAATGCTGCAAAAAACCGCGATTTTTAACTAAGCAACTCACTCCATCAATCCATGTGTTTTCAAATACTTTGACTTGGGAAAAGAGCTTTGATACCAAGCTAAATCGTAACCGAATTATCTCTACAGGTAAATATCCCTTTAAGCTTACAATGACACCCTGTACATGATTAATGGGCGGTATACAAGCCGCCAAGTATCGAGGGTGACATTGTCTGAAGTGGTTGCAGCGGCTTACACTTTTGGTTTGGGAGTTTCAAACCACGACCCGAGCGAAACCAAGCGTTACTTCTTCTTGGTCGTCTGCGTTCCCAGCCACCAAGCGTTATAACTTACGTGAGCGTCGTAAAATCAACTGGCAAGGCCCCGAAACCAGTCAAGCGTCGCAACAGGTATACAGCCGCTGGCACCCCCATTTCCTTCCGTACACTGACCCTGCCTCTACGCACAAACAGAACTTGTTTTATAAATCGATGTCGCGCTCAGGTCTTTGTCTGAAACCCACTAATGTCATTATTTTCCCGTATCTCCGATGCCAACACTTTCGTGTCACAACGGTTGGGGTTGGGGTAAACTGTCTCTCCATCCCGCCAGGTAACATTGCCGCTGATGGTACCTTGGCAGACTTCAGTTTCTCGCCCGTCTGTTGGGCCTGTGTGGTGTATGTGCTCAAACTGTGATGCGTCTTCGCAGGGTTTAGGCTACGACTCTACGCTGAGGTCTGCGATACCCACACCCTCAGTGACTTAGACGTTTTTGAACAGTTTTGTGTGAGTGGTAGTCCAAAATTCCTGTGTTTTCTTTGAATATGGCAACGTTTTTCCCTTATCTTAGTGGCGTGGTAGTTTTCTTATCAATACCAATAGAGGTGATAGAATAGGTCTTTTTACCCTCCGGGATTTTCCCGAAGATGAATAAGCATGGTGAATGTCATCGATAATTATTACTTAAAAATCCGTAGGTGTGCGTGCGTGAATGCATGAAGAAATATCCGGAAAATACACCCACAAAAGGGTGGAGTCCATTCGTCGTTCTTATCGCGTTTGGCACTCGTGCGTCACAGATCGAAACTTATGTAAAATTTAGGTCATTGAAATTCCAGTCTCAGGTGAATATTTTCTCATGATTTCATGTAACACAGCGGATGTTCTTGCTTGTGATTCATCCATCTCGCCCCTGCTCAGAGCGCAGTTTTTGTCTCTCACTCGG
Organism: Littorina saxatilis; assembly: GCF_037325665.1. Lineage (NCBI taxonomy): Eukaryota > Metazoa > Mollusca > Gastropoda > Littorinimorpha > Littorinidae > Littorina > Littorina saxatilis. Next base: position 41,068,020 of record NC_090251.1, on the reverse strand, counting down.
AAGTGCGTGAAAGTAAGTCAATGCGCTGTATGCAAGGTTCTACTTCTTATTTCTCGATGGAAAGGTGCGAATGTATCTGTTTTGGACTCACCGGACGTTTCAGCTGCCATATTTTGTTTTCGAAAGAGAATGCGTGGATAGCTGCTTACTTCACCTACAGAGAATTTCAAAAGCAAGGTAACAACAGCCTTATATACCTCCACTGGATTTGTCGTGAGGGCGAAAAACGTCAGTCTACAGGTTATTATTTTTTCTCGCAGCAATCTTCGGCATGTTTTTCAGGTGTTATTTTTTCTATTCGTTTTATTTTTAAAGGAATAATCCATGTTCCTGACAGGAGTGAACGCACGCTATGCATATTCGGCGGTTCTTAAAATTATCGTCCACTCGGGTCCAATTGGCTTACATGAGACTACGGTTTCTGCACCTTCCAAGCCTTTGAAGCAGTCCAATTCACTCGGCTCATAAAACCACCATTCTGCTGTGCCTGTGATGTCTCAAGTCGCAGGAGACTTTTGAGGTAAGAGCAACACTTGACAAGCTAAAGAGGCTGTGTGGAATTTTGGCACCAGGCTTACTGCAGGCAATGTAATGTGTCACAGGGCTGAACTTTTGGAAGTCTCAGCACAAAAGACGGATACAATCTGAAGACACTGTGACAGGCGCTCCATACAGTTCAGACCTGACGCTACCGTTTTTGACAGATACAATTGCATTGGGCCTCTGCTACAGTCGCAGAGAAGTCACTAAGTTACTGACTAAGCAACACTATGAGAGAAAGGAAAGATCTTAAAGGAAGGAATGAAGAAAGAAACAAATATAATTGTGTTGAAGAGCTCTCTGTCTCTCTCTCTCTCTCTCTCTCTCTCTCTCTCTCTCTCTCTCTCTCTCTCTCTCTCTCTCCCCCCCCCTCACCTTCCCCAACGAAAGATAGGTGAGACGTCTTCATCTCCATGACAGTTTCTTCACTGACGCTCCTTGCTTGTATGCTAAACTCCGCACGAGTTCTCTTTGTTTATTCATCAGTTTGACTCCAATGCTGAGCAGAACAGTTCAAAGATAACTCAAAACTGTTACCTCTTCCTCAGCTCACAATCAATTTTTCTGTTGTGAAACAGCACATAACTCCGAGAAACAACAACAGCACGTGGACTCTAAACGTAGATTGAGCGATATGAATGGGGGGAAAAAGTAGCATCGATCTATAATTACATTTACAGTTGTCAATCTCCTGCCTCTCTGACGCCATGCACCAGCGACACTGTTTTGAAACAGCCCGATTAAATCGGATTTCTATTGTTCTTCATACAATGGAAGGCTTCACGCAGACAGAAAGCGCACCAACGCCGAGGAAGGAAATCCATTTGAGGAAATATTTTACCTGACTTTGTGGCCAGAAATACTACACGAGAGCTGGTGGAGTGGCATGTATATATACACGGTGGTTACACAGGTCTGCAGCAGGGGGATTGGGGGTTGGGACACACTGCAAAATTGGCGTCGGGCATCATTGATCAGACTAAGGGGACAAAAAGCTCCTGCGTTCAGGACTCAGACCACCGTGACGCCATTTTTTTGTTTCTTTGTTTGTTTACGAAGGGCCATATCAGGGCGGTGCTGCTTTGACATATAACGTGCGCCACACACAAGACAGAAGTCGCAGCACAGGCTTCATGTCTCACCCAGTCACATTATTCTGACACCGGACCAACCAGTCCTAGCACTAACCCCATGATGCCAGACGCCAGGCGGAGCAGCCACCGTGACGCCATTGTGCAGGGTGATTCGAGGAGACAATACCTTTGCATCGAACAAGTTCTCGTTGTCAGTACAAAAGGAACATCTTCCAGGTGACAGCTATATGCTTTACAATGTGCACATAGAAACCTGCTTCGACAGATACTCACAGCACCGTGCTGGTATTGTGAAGCGAAAATTGAAAGACACTGAACACTGAAAATTGTTTGGTGTCAGTACAATAAGAAAATCTTTCAGCTTGGACTCTTTGCAGGTGAACAAGTAGAGCGTTTTATAAACGCTTGTACATTTTTTTTTTAAAGGACTGTTTCAATGGTTCTCAAACCGAGTCGTTGGGTCGGCCAACACGGCAAAGTCTTGGTGAGCTAAACTTCGTGATTATTTTGTCAAATACGACACAAACGACGAGTTCTGAAATGCGCGGGCTGATGTGTCCAACAACGACCTACAGCTTCAAAGATTAGGGACAGACAACCTGCTGTCAAATGCATTGACAAAAATTAGACTGTGAGTTAGGACGCCAAGAAGTAATTAGATTATGAACATTTTAACCTGTTACAAATGCAAGATGTCGCTCCCTTACTTCACTGTTGCGCTGAGCCGCACAGGCTTGGAAATGGCAGCACGTATGCCCAACGCAAATTGAACGCCAGAGAGATGTGTATTAAAACGTGGTCAACTGAATGTATTTTCCCTTATACTAAATAAGTGACTACTTTAGCATTGTACCGGTACTTCTCTCTCCATCCCCCTTCGACGAAAGGCATCTACCCCCTCCCCTGCCAAACAGAGAGTACAACTTAGTGAAGTTGCAAGAGGAATCGATCAGCTTCACGACCAAGACAATGGAGAGGGAGAGAGAAGACAGGAAGTTAAGCTTTCTGAGCAACAAAAAGGTTGACAAGGCGTATTTGCTGCTGACGGGAAGAACACCATGGGAGAGAAACAAACGCCGACAAGGCGTAGAAACTTAAGGTTGAGCCTCAGTCATTACTGCCAAGCATCACTGTATGCATCAACATCAGTTGTACAAAAGAAGCATCAGTCTTCTTTTGGACACAAACATAAAGGCAAAAGACACGCTTTCTGGTTTTCTTTTGACGGACAAGAGCTGAAAACAGACATCTGTCCTCAGAAATTCTGTTTTGTTTTTATCCGTGTAGATCGACCAAACGTACGCGAAGTGGTTAAATTACACACACACACAATTTGTCAAATACGATAGAAAAATGTCACGGTAAACACTGTTTTTTATCAACGAAAAAAAAAGGCAAAGATGTCTTTGACCGGAATTCCAAGACAGCTGCTAACTGATTCCATCCCAAAAGGAAATATCTAGACAGAAGCTAACCGATTCAATCCCAAAAGGGAATATCCGATTTGACGCAAACAGAACGCCAAGAGAAACAACAACTACGTTGCCGAAAGAGAAATTCTCCTCCATCGCTTAAAGGCACAGTAAGCCTCCCGTAAACCATCACAGATACTGTCAGGCTTTTACACACAGTACAAACAGAAAGAAATATCATGTATGTTATACAAGAGCGACAAACATGACCATTTAGTCTTTTCGAATTAATTAAAATTCGCATGAATTTGAATTTATACTGACGAGAACGGTGATATATCGTATTACGAAACATTGCACCAACAACAACAAACAAATAAAAGCAAGAAGTCAACAGCGATTAAATCTAAAATAATAATGCATAACTTGTTTGTCTCTTACGTATATGAATGTGTGTGCTACACTCCGCGCACAGTGGCAACACAAAGGCTGTATGTATACAATGTATGCAGAGAAGCTGTATGCGTGTAGCGTGTAATGGCCTCATCAAAACCCTCATCGCAAGAGTTGCACCAGCGAGACACTGGAACCAAATTGCACAGCCTCAATGCTCGAGTCATCCGTGCACGTTCCTCATAAGCGTGGGTTAAATGTGCACTGACGGTTTCAGAGACCGGGTACACTTTCATGAACGTTCGCCAACTTTGAGATGCAAACAGCAAGATGAAAACTCTGCAACAACCGAATACAGAACAAAAGCAGTATAGGCCAGGCGGTTGTAAAAAGACAGAGAACAGAGTTCTTTCAAAATGCGGTTTCAGGTCAGGTCCACTGTCATGGACCTTCAAACTGGCTTTGATTTGCAAAAAGTTTTGGAAGAAAACCGCAACAACCGAGCAATGAACCAGAACTTAACAACGGCATAGGCCATGATGATGTGAACAGAGAAAGGACAGGACAAACGTGTGTGGCTGCACGTTAATGTGTAGGACACAAGGACATTTTCAGCGGCATGCTGGAGTTGATGTAATGAGCTTGGTGGTATCAGTGATCCAGGTGAGAGCACTGCCCCCAAAGGCGGCAACCGTCAGCCACCTAACGGTTCTTTTATTGCAACCGGTGTTCAGAAGACGCGGTGTACATGCTCAACATCAATTACACCTTTCGTGAGGCACTTGTGCATTATTAACTGTTAGACATCAGGTCAACTGTGACACCGATATCACGTATCGGGTACAGGGAGGGTATTTTCAATAGCAGGAAAAACCAGCAATATCCCTGCACCTCTTGCTGCAATGTTTTGATGTTTTCTGGTTAAAATTCAATGCGCAACTTAGATGTGACACCTTAATCATGCATCATGTACAAGGAATATATTTTCTATAGCAACACCGACAAGCAGCATCCTAGCACCTCTTCTTATAGTATTTTGATATTTCCCTGTCGCAACTCAGTTGCATCATAAACTGTGTGCACAGAAGCAATCTCAATGGCAGCGGCAATAACCCTGCACCTTTTGTTGCAGTCTTTTGTTGTTTTCCGATCTTAATGCAGGTCGCCACTCAGCTGTGACAATTGCATAGTTAACCGCTTTTGCAGAAGCGTTCCTTCCTTGGAACACCGCACTGCACTTTACATCAAAGAGAGATGCAGTGTGCATTTGTGTGACAAATGACACAGCCACAAAAAGCAGCCAATTGTACGAATATCATTCAGCTGTTGATGGTTCAGGTTGTTAACCTCGTTCCGTGTATCGCGTGTGGGCATAGAAGTCTGTACGCGTGTGTTTAATTGGAACAACACGCGTGCAATCAAAGACTAATGAAGCTTGTTTGCACAACTTTGGAGCGCCCGTGGCATTCTGGCAACAACGACAAACTACGATTGAAAAAGGTTGGCGATGACAGTCACATCGTGTTCTCTGTGTGCTGGGCAATTTCATGAACAGCGTGTAATTTACCACAGAGAACTAAAGTGGTGAGGTATGACATGTAAATTGGCAACCAGACCTGAATACTGTGCAGCCCAACTTTGTTTAAAGGCAACAGTGTGTGTGTTTGGGTATGTTTATTGTGGATGGCAGTCAGAACTGTGGAATACTGTCATGTCACCTTATTCCACTGCACGCCTCACGTAACGGACAGCAAAGCGCGTATGAAGGGAACAATGCTGAATGTTAAAATATAGCAACAAAACAAGAACAGAATAGGGCTGTGATTTTGTACATGTGTGGTTGTGTGTTAATCAGAGTATTACATATAGGTGGCTTTATGCGTATCCAGCCTGACAATACCTAAATGTTTTTGGGCGTATAAACGCATCTTTAAACATTAAATGCAAGGATGAATGGTCGACACAAAACAGACGATTCACACACAGCTGTTCATACACTACAAAAACTCACAAAAGTGACAAAGGCAGGCCACGACACACACTAATCGAGTTTGTGTCAGCTGGTGTTGCCATTTAGTCTTTGGTGCCACTGTTGACGTGGTCTACACTTCGTTCATCCACTGTTGACGTGGTCTACACTTCGTTCATCCACAACTATTTTTTTTCCTGTACTTTTTATTTTCCCCCACACAATGCTGTTGTCTCGTTGTTGAAAGGACAGAACAGTCATCACACCGAGAGGACGCAACAGTCTTCACACAGAGGACGAAATATTTAAACTCGGAGGACTGAACAGTTATCAAACATTAGACGGAACAACTATCACCTGGGACGGACAAATTATCACACAGAGGACGGAGCAGTTATCACACATTGTGACGGAACAATTGTCACACAAAGGACGGAACAATTATCACACAGTCGACGGAATAATCATGATACATCAGACGGAATAATTACTCAGTACAAAACAATTATCTCACAGAGGTCGGAACAATTATCACACAGGAGACGGACAAATTATCACACCGAGGACGGAACAATAATCACACAGAGGACGGAATAATAATCACACAGAGGACGGAACAATAATCACACAGAGGACGGAACAATAATCACACAGAGGACGGAACAATAATCACACAGAGGACGGAATAATAATCACACAGAGGACGGAACAATTATCACACAGAGGACGGAACAATTATCACACAGAGGACGGAACAATTATCACACAGAGGACGGAACAATTATCACACAGAGGACGGAACAATAATCACACAGAGGACGGAACAATAATCACACAGAGGACGGAACAATAATCACACAGAGGACGGAACAATAATCACACAGGGGACGGAACAATAATCACACAGAGGACGGAACAATAATCACACAGAGGACGGAACAATTATCACACAGAGGACGGAACAATTATCACACAGAGGACGGAACAATTATCACACAGGGGACGGAACAATAATCACACAGGGGACGGAACAATAATCACACAGGGGACGGAACAATAATCACACAGAGGACGGAACAATAATCACACAGAGGACGGAACAGTTATCACACAAAGGACAGAGCAATTATCACACAAAGGACAGAGCAATAATCAAACATTGTGACGGAACAATTGTCACACGAAGGACATAATTACAGAGGACGGAACAATTATTACACAGGGGACGGAACAATTATCACACACTGGACGGATGAATCATCATACATCCGACGGAATAATGTTTACAGCAGCACCGCTTCCGAAACAATTCTCTGTCTTTGTTGTTCGCACTTTGCCAACCTTTGCTGGCTCGCAACTAGCAGGATCGCCGGGAAATACGTGCGTGGAGGGAATAAAACCCTAGATCATCATTCTGTACTAGATGTAAAATCAACACACCGAGTATTGGCGTTGTTGTTGACGTTGTTGTTTATAGTTTTTGCTAGTACGGCGGGCTCGGCGGAGTCATTTGCACTGACAGAGTTTGCCTGCTGCCAACTGCAAGTTGAAGAAAAGTCGCGGCTGCAAAGCCTAAACATAATTATGTGTTTGTTTTTACATACGTTTATCAGATCAGCCAGCGGAACAAGTGGATCTTGCATGTTTTAAATTCTCCCCTACCTGTCTCCAATCAAGGTTGGATGTTTATGTGTGTGTTTTTCCCCCCAGAAGCCTGTTGCTCATGCCATGCAGACAGTGACTGCTCTTGACGACTAAGTCTATCTCGAGAGCCACATTTTTCGTAACCGGTTCGAAAAGGAAGACATCACAGATGTTTACAAGGAGCTCATGATGCGAACTGATGCCTAGGTATGTGGAACTAATGAAGAAAAACTATAGTGCCGTAATGAGTAGCATATCTATGAGTTGAATGTATATGCTGGAACGTGAGTGAGACGCTGGAAAGGACGTGAGTGAAGATCGACAAGATACACTCACGGGGACAGTTCAGACACACTTTCAGACTTCAAACAAAGATTATCAACGGTAGTTCGCAAGTCGGTGTCTGTAAATATCCAACAATTAGAATCGCTTCTTTTTTAAGTGGGAAGAAGAAGTGAGCGGACACAATAAGAGACACTTTCGGGGACAGTTAAAACAGAGGTTAGGACTCCAGTATTACAACGATCACCAACGGTGGATTGTGAGTCAGTGCTGGTTCTCCTCGATCACAACCGTTTCCACTGGCGAGTGGGGAAGAGTGAGCGGACTGGATGTTGCTGTTACCTCGCCGCATCAATAACATGTTCCGTATCGCCACACGCCAGGTATAACACTCTTGCTCAACGCATCTTACTGTTTCTGAGAATACTTGTGTGTATACATACTCTTTACTAAACTATACTCCCGGGAACTTCTTTTTGTTCAGCTGCACTTTGTACTAAACTACATGTACTAAACTACACGTTCACTGGCTTTAATTGCACCCAGCTATACTATTCAATTGAGCGGTATACTCTTTACCAAGCAGCTCTAAAATCTCGTTTTCACTATTATTTACAGTACTGTATACTCTTCACTACACAGCTCCAAGCATCTCATTTTCACTCCACTATACTATTTACTAATCCACACTGTCAACATTTTATTTTCTCTGTCGATTTTTGCCACTCCTGGTAAAGTCTTAATGTTGCCACCAGTACGCTATCAGTGTGTCAGTTGGGCAATACTACCTCCATATCACTGACCGCTTCCTGTAAGTGTGAGTGTGACCCATTTCAGCATGGTTGCCACTTTCAAATTTTGAAAAGCCTGAAGGATTCTGATGAATTCAAAAGCATTATGTGGCCTCTCCTGTGAGATAATCATAGAAAACAGAAACAAATCTGCTAATTCTCAAAGCAACAGTTTACTTTACAGAAGAGATCAAATTAAAAGTCAAAAGCTGACAAAATAGCATTAAATCTGAGGACTATCTGTTACTCGTGACACATGTGCCTGTGGTGTTTTGCTATGTAAGAGTACGAAGAACCCTCTTTTTTGTGGATGAAATCTTCTATTCTTTTGTGTTTCATCTTTATTTTTTGTGTACAGTCCCTCACCAGCAGTCATCTCGTTTCTGAGTGAGTGCAAACTTTAATACTGATAAATGACTACAACAAAAATATTCTTGCATTGACAACCTAAACTGTTTTCCAACTCAGTTAAAAAATCTGAAGCCGGAAATTCCGGTTTTTCAATTTACGAAAAAAAAAAAAAAAAAAATTTAACTTTTTTTTTTTTTTTTCGTAAATTGAACAAGAAGAGCAAACGCTCGATCGAGTCACTTTCGCAGTTCTGAATATTATATGAGGCATCAGATGGACAGGAAGAAATTGCTATTCACAACACAATGAGTCACGTTCACATAAAATTTGAGCCCGGTCACTTTTATAGTTTCCGAGAAAAGCCCAACGTTAAGTTGTGTGTTGCCGAACAGAAAAGGCTAGTTATCTCCCTTGTTTTTCTGATAACGTTCGTAAAAGGCTACAGATGTAAATACTTTGATGTAAAGAATAATCCTACAAAGTTTCAATCACATCCGATGAACTTTGTCAAAGATATAAAATGTCTAATTTTTCCTTTGACGCTGACCTGTGACCTTGAAAAAGGTCAAAGGTCAACGAAACCATCGTTAAAGTGTAGAGGTCATTGGAGGTCACGACTAAACAAAATATGAGCCCGATCGCTTTGATAGTTTCCGAGAAAAGTCCAACGTTAAGGTGGTGTCTACGGACGGCCGGCCGGCCGGACGGCCGGCCGGACGGCCGGCCGGACAGACTAACACTGACCGATTACATAAAGTCACTTTTTCTCAAGTGACTCAAAAACCGGAATTTCCGGCTTCAGATTTTTTCAAAAGCCGGAATTCCGGCTCCCAGCCGGAGGAGTGGCAACCATGAATCATTTGATATTACGCAAGTACCGCTAGCGCTCAACGACCGTCATCATACTGTCTATTATCGACCATTGCAGTCCTGATTTGCTAGTTGAATAATTGTCTCCACATCAACGCCTATTGTGGCTGTGTGTCACTGTTACTGATACCTACAGGTAATCATTGTCATGTAACCCTCGTCATCTGGTCATCGTCATTATTTACAGCAGATGGTGCGACGCGTCATATGATGCAGCACACCCGCTGAAGAGTCGTTATTGTGCTTGTCCAGACCATAGATATCTCTGAGTCTGTCCAGACATACGACATACATGACCCACATGATATTACGAAAGTACCGTAAGCGCACCCCGACCATCATCATGCGTCAATTATACTTATAGACCATTTCAGCCCTTATTTGCTTGTTGAATTGTATCCACATGAAACTGGTTGGTAGTTGGGTTGTCATGTCCCTTCAATCTATTTGGCTATTCGGTACCGATTCAATTTTGTTTCCTTTCTCCTTTTACAATTACCTGGTGGTCTCCGTGAAACTGGTTGATCACAGGCAAGTGAAGAAGGTTCAAATATACTACTCTCACTTTGGTTTTTTTTATTAGGCCAAAAAAAAAGTTGTATGTTTCTGGTAACATGGCTAAAAAAAATAGGGTAGGTAGGTAGGGATTTTTTTTGTTTTTGTTTTTTGTCAGGGTAGAAAATAACTATACAGTGACGCAAAGAGACTGGACTTACTATACAAAGAGAAAGACAACACATTACAAAACAAATGAGACAAAAGGGATGAGGGGTTATCCCCCTTGTGTCGTCTGCCGTCTGTTACTTTCGTTTTGACGTGTTTTTTTTGCTTTTTTTTTACAAATGCAATAAAAAAAAGTCTAGGGTCGGCGGGAAAAAACTAGGTAGGGTCGGGTGACCAGAAACATACAACTTTATTTTTTTTGCCTTACAGACACAACCATCTAGCTCACCGATTTGTTGACTGATTGATTAATTGTACTGTTGAGCCACATATGGTTGCCATTAAAAGTGTACTCTCTCTCTCTCTCTCTCTCTCTCTCTCTCTCTCTCTCTCTCTCTCTCTCTCTCTCTCTCTCTCTCTCTCTCTCTCTCTCTCTCTCTCTCTCTCTCTCTCTCTCTCTCTCTCTCTCTCTCTCTCTCTCTCTCTCTCTCTCTCTCTCTCTCTCTCTCTCTCTCTCTCTCTCTCTCTCTCTCTCTCTCTCTCTCTCTCTCTCTCTCTCTCTCTCTCTCTCTCTCTCTCTCTCTCTCACTCTCTCTTACAAAAACGCAAATTTGCCCTTGTACGTTAAATCAAAGAACGACCTAAAAGCTTTAACAGTAAGAGTAATCCTGCAAAATCACAATAAAATCTCATGCATGTTGGGTAGAGGGCCGGGGGTATTTATGCGGGAGCGATAATAAAAGAGGATGAGACGAAGGATAAGAAACTTACCTTTCCTTCAAGTCGCAGTCGTCAGTATACTTTCTTCTCTGAGTGTGTGCAAGAGAGAGAGAGAGAGAGAGAGAGAGAGAGAGAGAGAGAGAGAGAGAGAGAGAGAGAGAGAGAGAGAGAGAGAGAGAGAGAGAGAGAGAGAGAGAGAGAGAGAGAGAGAGAGAGACAGACAGACAGACAGACAGACAGACAGACAGACAGACAGACAGACTGAGAGACAGAGAGACAGACAGACTGAGGAATAAAACAAGAAGAGGGGCTCAGCGAGAAAGAGGCCGAGATAGAGACCATCAGACAGAGAGAAAAAATTAGGCAAACATTTTCGCAGAGAAATTTAAAGTGACAGACAAAGGGAGACAGACAGGAGGTGGGTATTGGGAGTAATGAAACAATACAATGGCAAATTCTAATAGTGCAACTGTCACACTGACCGTCAGACAGAGAGAAAAAATGCGGCAAACATGTTCGCAGAGAAATTTGAAGTGCAACTGTCACACTGGGCAATAAGCGTGTTTATGAAACACCTTATACTTAACAAGTGCAAACAGCAAACACAATCCCATTTTGAGCAATACAAACAAAAAACGACATCCAATTTAATAACTCGTTTAAAACAGAAAGGTCACAAACAGTAACAGCTGCATACAGAGTAAATAACTCTCAATGAAAATGTTGATACACAGGGTCTTCTTTGGCTCCTCTATGTCAGTGTGACAACTGAAATAACTTGTTTTATGCAGAAAGACACATGTTCATCTTGCTATTTACTAAAGTGCAGATATTAATCATCTATGTCAGAAATACTGTTCAATGTTCCTTGATCACAATGACCTAGTTCACAAAAACAACTTGTTTGTCATTTACAGTGCTTACTCTACAGACAAGTAGCACACACACACACACATACACAAACACAAGGTTATTCTTTCTTGTTACAGCGTAAAACCAGGAATTTATCCACATTTTGTTTCTTTCTTTCAAAACTTGAATTTTTTGGGAGTCCTGCGCATGTCATTTCTTTACCTATGAGGTCAATAAAAAACAAGTCGCGTAAGGCGAAAATACAATATATAGTCAAGTAGCTGTCGAACTCACAGAATGAAACTGAACGCAATGCAACGCAGCAAGACCGTATACTCGTAGTCCACCGCTCACGGCATAGGCAGTGAAATTGACAAGAAGAGCGGGGTAGTAGTTGCGCTAAGAAGGATAGCACGCTTTTCTGTACCTCTCTTTGTTTTAACTTTCTGAGCGTGTTTTTAATCCAAACATATCATATCTATATGTTTTTGGAATCAGGAACCGACAAGGAATAAGTTGAAAGTGTTTTTAAATTGATTTCGACAATTTAATTTTGATAATAATTTTTATATATTTAATTTTCAGAGCTTGTTTTTAATCCAAATATAACATATTTAAATATGTTTTTGGAATCAGCAAATGATGGAGAATAAGATAAACGTAAATTTGGATCGTTTTATAAATGTTTATTTTTTTTTTACAATTTTCAGATTTTTAATGACCAAAGTCATTAATTAATTTTTAAGCCACCAAGCTGAAATGCAATACCGAAGTCCGGGCTTCGTCGAAGATTACTTGACCAAAATTTGAACCAATTTGGTTGAAAAATGAGGGCGTGACAGTGCCGCCTCAACTTTCACGAAAAGCCGGATATGACGTCATCAAAGACATTTATCAAGAAAATGAAAAAAACGTTCGGGGATTTCATACCCAGGAACTCTCATGTCAAATTTCATAAAGATCGGTCCAGTAGTTTAGTCTGAATCGCTCTACACACACACACACACGCACATACACCATACCCTCGTTTCGATTCCCCCTCGATGTTAAAATATTTAGTCAAAACTTGACTAAATATAAAAAGGTACTTACAATTCTGGCGATGAAGAGGGTCTTGTAGGGGTCTGATGTAGCACCAGGGATGTTGGCCGGGTCCCCTGTAACAAAAAAACGCCCAAAAAATTAAATTAGGATAAAAATGCCACACCGCATAATTCCTACTGAATAGGATATCAAGCAAGAGCAAACCTGCATGAGTCTGTAACTGCAATAATTGTGCAAATTTAAGGCACAAGACAAAAACAGACTGATTGTGTATTTGTGTGTGTGTGTGAGAGAGATAGAGATAGAGAGAGAGTGTGTGTGTGTGTGTGTGTGTGTGTGTGTGTGTGTGATCTTTCCAAAGCTTCTTGCTGCATGCACGCCTGTAAAATATGCAAGAGGTTTTAACCATCGTCGATAGACAAATTGATTTCTGCCACTGTGGTATCAGCATAACAATTGCAACGAACAGCTTGATCACCTATGGATGGGAGGCAACCTTTCATACCCTCTGCCAGCATTGTGACGTCCTTCCTCTCGATTCTCTCCCTCTACAACTCTTGTTTCGCCTTGTATTCTCTCTCTATCACTATCCTTATCTTGCTTTAGTTTTATTCAAAACCTTGCAAACTATTGCGGAAGATCCCACCAACATGATTTGGAAAAATAAAGGTTAACTTAAGACACAGAGTTACTGAGTATGATGACGAGTAAAATCGTTATCAGACGAGTGGTAATGCTTGGTACATTCAAAATTCAACTATGGTTCGTAACCAAACGACGGCCCATAATCTCCAAGCAAACACAAACAGAACAACAGAAAGACGGTAGTTGGAGGGATGCGTGTGTGTGTCTGTGTCTGTGTGACGAACATCTCCAACGATCACTGGCAAACTCAAGGTTATCCCACCATCACCGTTTCCCAGCTCCACACAAACTACCCCCCGCCCACAACCCCAATTTGCGCGTCTGCAGTAACAGTGTAAACACGTCTCTCTCTCTGTCTCTCAGTCTCTCTCTGTCTCTGTCTCTCTGTGTCCCTCTCCCTCTCTCAAATAGAAAGTATAGTGTACAGCGAACCCCTTTCAAGACTTCCCGATGTAAGCCTCAACGTGTGTGATATCATATGCATCGAGCGTTTGTCTTTCAGCGGTGCGTGCAGAACTGTGCTATAACAAACTCTTGATTCTCAGAAAGTATGTTCTACACGAACCGACGTAACACCTGTAAGGGAAGCATTGACAAATGAACGAACCAAATAACGCGTTAAATAGGTAAATGCTATGTGTTTCAGCAAGACAGCACCGAACGAAGCACTGGTCTTCTGTTCTGCTGGTCTTCTGGGGCTCATTCAGTTCCACTAATCCTGGGGAGCTTCTCGATGTCCGACATTGCCGAGATTACGTCCCTTAGTTGGTCGTGAATGAAAGCGTAGGTTCCCTGTCTGCTTCTAATTTCATCTTTTCAATTGACCAAAAGAAAAATGTCAGGTTTTTAAGGCTCTGAAACTCGAGCTCTGTTCTCAGAGTGAATTTACTCCACCTTCAATATTTCACAGATATGCGTCAAAAAAAAAGGTTCTATGGTAGCCTACATGTATTCACAATATTTCCACGATATTTAATTGACGTTCCACAATATTTAATTTAAGTAGGTCTACCCATAGATATCCCTTGCTTTTGCGAGTAACTCAGGGGGAGCAACGCAAAAATGCTACCCAGTTCTAGACCGTGCGCCTGTCAAAATAAGTAGAGCTTGTTACTGTGCAGAAGCTACTACCTGGGAAAAGAAACTATTGGCGGTAACTATGACGTCACGAGACAGACTTTTAAAGAAGAAAAATAAAAAGCGAATGTTTGCTGGAAGGTTATTTTCGTGCGAAGAAATACAAGTGCATGAACTGGGGGGAAAATGTACTCGGGAGGAGGAAGCGGCTGACTTTCTTGTCAGTCTTTGCATTAATTTATTGTTGCAACACGGCCCAACTACCGCTAGAAGCTTTTTGGGTTCAAAGAAAAGAGAGAGAGAGAGAGAGAGAGAGAGAGAGAGAGAGAGAGAGAGAGAGAGAGAGAGAGAGAGAGAGAGAGAGAGAGAGCACCAATTCTGAGGATCGGTGTGTTACTGTAAGGCGTGTGTGTGTGTGCGTTATAAAACTTCAAACCCAATCCCAGCTGGCAAGTCCCCTTCACCTTTTCGCCTCTCGTCCATCCTTATTCCAGTTCAACTTCTAAATATACATTACCATCTGTTTTCATAGTGCAAGTCAATTTTAGCAGTGAGAATGTAACTTTTTTTCAACCTTTCTCCAAACAAACTCCGTTCTCTCCCGGCAAGAATGTTGTGTGCTTTGAGGGCAAAATTGCGGCGAACGTACTGTACTGGCTTCTGTCGTGACTCGTCTCAGTCCTGAGAGCCCATCAAATGGCATTTAACGAGCTCAGCTTGACTGAGAAGGATCCGATCCAACCCTTCGCGGAGGGCCAAAAGTTACACCCACAGATCAATGATGGCCTTTTCCGTGCTGAGCTGAGGCGAGCGCTGCACAAATCCTCCAGACGCCAATTCCGGACAATCGGTGGCGATTTTCTTTTATATCGTTTGGGCCCTTTGGGGTGGTTAGCTAAGTAGAACTAGACATCGGTGGCCAGAGAAAATGTGCCCGCAGTTACGGTAGTCGTCCCGGATAAGATGGAGATGACGAGAGACTTGCTCCCGGCAGTCTAACTCCAAGTCCTTCTTTTCGGGACAGTGTTCTTATATCAGTCCTACTTTCTGGTCCTGCGCCATAATATGATAGCGAATTTGTTTGGGGGGAGGGGAGCGTAGACAGGGTTTTGTAGCCTCTCAGAGCAAGCCGCAGATTTGTTCGAAATGGGAATAATTATGAGATAACCTAATGATTTTGCCGCGATTGTTTGAGTGCAGAAAACTGGCACCAATCTCTTCACTGCGTTTTCTCTAGCACTAAGAAATCTTATTCCGATTGAATCTTTTTTCTTCTCCTCGAACGACTGGAATCTGAACGTGTAGGGAAATAAAACCTGCAGACATGTGAAAAGTGATAAAGCTACGTGTTGCTCCAGAAGTTACGTGCCGCGTACTACTTGAACGACTCTGGCGATGGTGTTTTCAACCTACTTTCTATTTTCTAGGTTATTGATCGCAGACAGGAGTGCCGTTTTCGCTACTCTCGTTTCCTTCAGCGGGACTCCCCAGTTCGGGAATGGTTCCTGCTTGAAGAGTTTACGGGGGTCTTATTTTAAGTTCTTCGGTCCCAGCCCAAACCAATCAGTAATGACAGAGGGTGTCACGTTTGTACTGAAAAACTTAGCTTGGTGGTTCTCTAGCACGGTTTAACACTCAGGTATAAAGCTCACTCCTCGTTTCTAAGACCTCCTCGACCAGCTCCCCAGCCCACACTGATGAAGGGGACTTACTAATTGAGTTTTACGTCCTCTTGGGAACAATGGGCCTATTTGGGGACAGATCGAGTTAGCGCTCTATGAGGGAGGACAAAACACAAGACAGACAGACAGACAGACAGACAGACAGACAGACATGCAAACAATGAAAACATAATGATCAGTGAAAACGGGACTACTTTGTGCAAGGCCGAGCTATGTTGAATGATACGAAAGAATGTAACCCCTGACGGCGGGGAAAGCCTTTCGATGACACTTACCACAGAAGGCAGTCTCTGGCCTACACTTACTGCGAGTAAACAAAAATAATTAATGACCGCTAATCGGTGCTGGGTTACACAACAGAAAAAAAGTCTGGGTGGTGGTGACAGTCACTGTTGAACTATTTAACACCTGCACAGGCAACTCGCTCCGTTGCTTCCAGGGGGAACACAAGCTTTGTGTGTGCTCTGCGGGGCGCAACATCGATAGGTCGATACAGCTAAGAAGGGTGGGGAGAAGACTGCTGAGAGCTCAGGATGGTGGAAGTGGGGAGAGTACTAACAACTATCGTGCTAGCTAGACACTTGTACTCTTTCTCTCAAAAACAGTTCCATTTCCCGCTGGTTTCCTGTTTTGGTCCGGGGCCGGGGCGGGCCGGAGCGAGACGTTGGTAGATGTAGATGATAGTGGTGATGTCTAGGTTCAGACTGGTGGCTATGTCACGACTGAGTAGCTTTGATCAGGTCAACAGGCTACTCCTCCGAACGTCTGGCATCTATTCCTGATGGCTGTACGTACTCTCCCCTCGCCTCTTCGCGCCGTGGTCATTTCCTTGCACGTGCTGCTTGCTGCATCCACCGTGGGGATAACTCAATCCGATACAGGATGACATCGTTGAGGTTGCGTTAGATAGAATCGACAGCTTTGGCAGAGGTTCTCTTTTAATCCCTTTGACCTTTGAGTAACTTTTCAGTCAAGGCCGCACCTAAGCCGGCTTTCCCACCCCAGCCAGCTTAATTATTCGCTGGTTAACGCCCCGTTTACCTCCCGGGGCCAACACCGGTCTCAAGGCGATACTTAGGCCTTGTTCTGTTGCCAGCGCCAGCAAGGGCTGGAAGAGAGAGAAAAAACAGTCGGCATTGTAGCCAGCTTGGGTTCGAACCCCTGAGACTGGTTTAGGCCCAGCCTGTACGGCAGCTAATCCCAGGCAGCTGAGGCTAAGGAGAGTTGGTGTAGCATGCTGCAAGGCACGCTGCAAGGTCGCCCGCTGCTTCCCCCGTTCGTTACTTCACCGCCCGGTCCGCGTGTGGTGCAGTCGGTACGAGACTGACAAAGAGTAAGGCCGGTGTTACTGCTAACTAGTTGGTGAGGTACTCTCCATTTTGTCCACTGATCTCTTGTCTTCCCACAAACATCTTAGTAACTTTCACATTTATTGTGCACGGGGGCAGACATTTGTTTTTGTTTGTTTGTTTGCTTAACGCCCAGCCGACCACGAAGGGCCATATCAGGGCGGTGGGGGCAGACATCAATGGTCGTGTCAAGGTTTCAAGGTTTTATTTTCAAATGTTAGTATTGGTCCGCAGTCGTTTTATTTAATTAAGACTGTGGTCGTCACTATCACGAGCTCCCGTTCTTGTTGTGTTGATTTGGCTGAGACTCGGTTGGAACTTGTAAAAAACAAATGGCCAACTTCCCGCCGACTCTGCCTATCCCACTTCAGGGCAACTTTTCGCTGAGAAAAATCGGCTCAATATCCGCCATGTGAACAGTAGTTAATTATCACTTAATCCTATTTCATTGACCAGCAGTTGCGGTCACGCAGCACACCCTTTACAATTTGATTATGCAGATCGGATGACGGTCGTCAATCCGCAGACGGTCCCTTTGAGACAGCGCGTGCATGCTAGAAGGTCACACTGTCATCGGATAACAGCGACTCGCTTTGCCACAAAAGGTGACGTTTTGGTATATGATGATGTGTGACATATTAAATACATAGCTGTTGATACTGCTGTCATCATATTACCCAGGCGATCGTGGTTGATAAGGTGGGGCCGGTGTAACACGAGAAAATTACTCCCACAAGATTTTTACTCCGGAGTAAACATTTCGTTCGAAAAAGTTACTCCCTTTACGAAAAAAGCACTCCCCCATTGCACGAGAAAATTACTCCCCAAGACAGGTGAGTTCCGAGTAAACATTTCGTACAAAAATGTTACTCCCCTGACGAATAAATAACGAATAAATTACTTCACCTCAACACGAGCAATTTAACTTCCCATGCCAGGTGTACGATATTTTTACTCCCTTGTCCCCTGTTAGTTCTTGGTGGTGGAAGGGGTGGAAGGAGGGTAGCGCGACATTCGTGTGTGCGAGATCACTTATTGGCATTATCCCTTCGCCCGCATCCCATTTTTGCGCACGAGATTTTTACTGGAAGTAAAAAAAAATGGGGAGTAACAATTTCGTGGAGGGAGTAATTTTTTCGTGCCTTGGGGAGTTCTTTTCTCGTACGAGAAGTGTACTCGGAGTAACGTAAGAATTTCGTACGAAATATTTACTCCGGAGTAAATTTTTCGTGGAGTAAAAATTTCGTGTTACACCGGCGGTGGGGACTGGCCGTGTTGGGAGAAGAAAAGTTGGTCGAGTTGGTGTGGGTAAGCTTCTTATGAAAGTCAGTCACGTGCCGAAGTGAGGCACATTAGAGGAACAATATTGTTCCTGCGACGATGACACCCCGTGCCACAGCGGGGAACCTGCAATTCTGATGAAGCAACCGCAACGCACGAAATCTAGCAAGTCTCTGTGCCAACATAAATAAGACACAAAAGCTCGCTTTCTCCGCTCCACTACCATGTTCCCGTCGCCTAGGCAACCACTACGTCAACAGATCTTACCCCCTGTACTCCCATCCCCTCCCCCTCCTCTCTCATTCCCCCCGCCGTTCCCAAACCCCCTTCGCCATACCTCTACAACCACCATCGTCGTCACCACAACCACCATCGTCGTCACCACAACCACCGTGCGCCAAATACATCCACGTACCATGGGTGCTCGGACTGACTGAGAGTGAGTAGCATGAAAGTGCTTTGCTGCGCCTGGGGGGGGGGGGGGGTGGGGGGTGAGATGCAGTCGGTGTTGGATGATTGCACTGTATTATTCTGTTTTGTGGCAACAGTTGGGAGTTGAATACATCGTGGAACCATATTACTATTTTGCACTTGCCCCTCTGAGTATTATCATGTGTCAGTTTCGTGCGCGGGCGGAGACAAAGAGAGAGTGTGTGTGTGTGTGTGTGTGTGTGTGTGTGTGTGTGTGTGTGTGTATGTATATGTGTGACGGAGAGAGAGAGCGCGAGAGAGAAAACGTGGGAAAGTGTGTGTGTGTATGTGTGTGTGACAGAGAGAGAGAGAGAATGAGGGAGTGTGTGTGTGTGTGTGTGCGCCTAAATGCCGCGGGTGATAGTTGTGCAACACTAATAGTTTTCTTGTCAGTCCACATTGAGCATTCCACGTGGGCGATGAAGCAGGCATGGTGTTGTTTCTCCCCCTCCCAACGCCGCAGCGCCTGAATTATCTATATCCTTGTCTCTGTTGTTCTGTAAGCTCTCGATTCTGTCGTCTTTGCAACAGGCTTTTGGTCAGAAGCCGAAGGGTAGGGAGTCGTGAAGGGGGCAAAACTGTCAGAACTCATCGACTCAGCTAGATGTCGGCCGACTTCACAAATAATCAATGTGTACTTTTGTCACAGTCAGAAACAAACGTTTACCACGAACATAATTCAATTGAACATAATTCAATCGAACCAAATTGTGCACCGATACAAATTTAAATATGTGCGAAAACCATAGCAGACCAACCGACATTATTTCACTGCCGGACAGAACTGGCTGTAATATATCATAGGCATATCGACAGAAACAAAGAAACTAGTAGGTAGAAGAAAGTAATGCAGATAAATATTATACATAGGAATAAAAGTGGGATCATTCAACTCCAACGGCAGCAAACGAACAAGGAACTTAGTCGATAAATATCGACAGGGGGCGGACAAATGGTTTACATGTGAAATGTGTGTATATGGGTGTGGTTCTGAAACAAACAAACCATGTGAACCCCCCCCCCCCCCCCCCCCCCAATAACAATTTATTTTAAAGTACAGACTAAATACTGAAGCTCTCTATTTCTCTTTAGTATGTTGGATTCAGGTGTACTTACTCACAGTTGCAGACAGATACAGATTCAAACACGTGTCGAGCGTAAAACAAAAAGTGAAACTAGAGAATAACATGAACCTGAAAACTTTTAAAATATTTGTACCCAGCACCAAGAGAGATTATTGTAAAAAAAAATGTAATACAAAGTGTGTGTGTTTTACATAAGACAGGAGAATTTACATAGCAACAGAAAACATAATAATAATAATAATAAGAAGAAGAAGAAGAAGAACATTTATATAGCGCTAAATCAAAACCTTTCGTTAAAAAGGCTTGCTCTAAGCGCTTGACATCTAAACTAAAACGTCATTCACACTCTTTACAATGATGTACAAGAACTTCATGTCACACTCTTTCATTCAATATAGCACCATTCACACAGTTGTTATGCTTGTAAATCACTGAGCACCAACAGTTAAAAATCACTATCGCTCACCTCATGCAGACTGAAATGCAAACCTGCACACATACATACACACAAACAAGGGGGGAGCATCCGTGGACTGGCACTAATGATATGATCAACTGCATATGTAGCTAACTTTGCCCGTCTCACACCTTGTTTTACCTGATGGTGTGATCGTGACTGCTGTAGTGTGGGCGTGTGTGTGTTGGCGTGTGTGTGTTGGTGTGTATGTCAGTGAATGTGTGGGCGTGTGTGTGTGTGTGTGTGCGTGATTTTACCAACACTACGCTAAATTCCTTGTGCTTTAAATGTTTTTTTTAATGTCACTTGGCTCAATAAATACTGTATTCTGTATTCTGTAAAACTGAATGTGGCAGTGTTCAAAGTGATATTCAAACTTGTATACAACTATCAGTACCTATACTGTAAAACGAGAAGGCTATTGGCATGCTCGTCAATCAGTATGTGTCATTCAGTGTTTTGTGCTGTGACAATGAAATGCAATCAATGCAAGTTCTTGTAGTCTAGAAATAAATACAACAATAATTTCAATTGAAACCACAAACTAGTCAAATAAATTGTGTAAATAGTTGGACAAAGAGATGCTTATTAACCCAGGGAAATAACAGGATTTCTTAGCAAAACTTTCCCAACCCAATTACCTGATTCGGTCCGGCTTTTCTGCTTTTAACACTTACTTTCAGTTTCACTAGAATATATCACAAATACAAGAATAACAATGGAACAGGAATGAGATTTTGTTTTGTTTTTGTAAACTACATCAGGATTTAACTAGTTTGGAAGCTCTGCTTACATACAAAATACGGACAGTGACGTTCAATCGTGGTGGCTGATCAGTGCACTGACTGACCGGGACGACTGATTCGATTTGATCGCTTCACCACGCCTTTCCAACTATGTGCTCCCATACAGTTTTGGTAGATACATGCTTGTTATGCAAGTATGTTATTAGTATCTATATATATATACGACTTGTGTCTGTGTGTGTGTGTGTGTGTGTGTGTGTGATTGATCGCCATGCACGGCCAAAGTTCTCGATGGATCTGCTTGTTTTACCTGATGGTGTGATCGTGACTGCTGTAGTGTGGGCGTGTGTGTGTTGGCGTGTGTGTGTTGGTGTGTATGTCAGTGAATGTGTGGGCGTGTGTGTGTGTGTGTGTGTGCGTGATTTTACCAACACTACGCTAAATTCCTTGTGCTTTAAATGTTTTTTTTAATGTCACTTGGCTCAATAAATACTGTATTCTGTATTCTGTAAAACTGAATGTGGCAGTGTTCAAAGTGATATTCAAACTTGTATACAACTATCAGTACCTATACTGTAAAACGAGAAGGCTATTGGCATGCTCGTCAATCAGTATGTGTCATTCAGTGTTTTGTGCTGTGACAATGAAATGCAATCAATGCAAGTTCTTGTAGTCTAGAAATAAATACAACAATAATTTCAATTGAAACCACAAACTAGTCAAATAAATTGTGTAAATAGTTGGACAAAGAGATGCTTATTAACCCAGGGAAATAACAGGATTTCTTAGCAAAACTTTCCCAACCCAATTACCTGATTCGGTCCGGCTTTTCTGCTTTTAACACTTACTTTCAGTTTCACTAGAATATATCACAAATACAAGAATAACAATGGAACAGGAATGAGATTTTGTTTTGTTTTTGTAAACTACATCAGGATTTAACTAGTTTGGAAGCTCTGCTTACATACAAAATACGGACAGTGACGTTCAATCGTGGTGGCTGATCAGTGCACTGACTGACCGGGACGACTGATTCGATTTGATCGCTTCACCACGCCTTTCCAACTATGTGCTCCCATACAGTTTTGGTAGATACATGCTTGTTATGCAAGTATGTTATTAGTATCTATCTATATATATATACGACTTGTGTCTGTGTGTGTGTGTGTGTGTGTGTGTGATTGATCGCCATGCACGGCCAAAGTTCTCGATGGATCTGCTTCAAATTTGGTGGGCTTATTGACAGAGACCCCGGACACAACCTCATCGATGAGATATTTCAACACGTGCTCTCAGCGCGCAGCGCTGAACCGATTTTCGTTTTTCACTGCACGTTACTATTTTTAGATCTCCCTTCCTTCGTGCGCTGGCGTCAATCGATATTCCCGTTTGTACGTTTATATTTAGAAGGTCACTGCACGTTACTATTTTTAGATCTCCCTTCCTTCGTGCGCCGGCGTACACCCGGCAAAGCCGGGTCCCCGGCGACGGCCAGGTATTCGGCTCTACTTCTTCCCGGCGAAGCGGGTAATCATCTAGTTACCAATATGAATCTTATTTTCCTTTCGATGGTCAGTTTTAATCACCTCTGTAACGGCAGTCACCTCTGCGAATGCTGTCGAAGAATCTAACCGAAAGTAAACATTCTGGGAATCTACGCGCATCGGCCTTGACGCAAGTTCAATGCTGAGCCAATGAGCGCGCCGCGGCGAAGTTGGCCGCTGTAAAGTCTCGCAGCGCTGGCTGGCTGAGCGAGTTGCGTGTCCATCCAAATTAGGTCCAAGCCGCACCGTAGGTGCTTGAATTTGGTATTTTGATTTTACATAACAATAAACCTTTCTTGGGGTTTATGGTCATGGCAACAGCCATAATTAAATTATATCATGTATAATATTACATTTCAGCATATTTGAATTACATGTCATCATACCAAACTGTCATACATTTTTATTCCCACATCATTCTGATTGATCACAACCAAACCTACTATCAGTGGACACATCCAAATGTAAGCGCCTGTTCTTGACAACTTTTAATCGATCTAAAAATAGCAACTTGCTGGGTCTTTTGCCGCCAACAGACACTGTTTGGCCTGTAGGTAAAATGTACAATGTATTTTCTGATTTGTGCACAAAAGCTTTTTTTCTTTTTTTTCTTTTTTTAACATAACAATGTTTAATGTCACTGTATGTTTAAAAGACCATGGTCATATTTGTAAAAAAAACTGTTAAATTACAAAATAAATAACATTTTGGTTCATGATTTTTCCTACACCTGTGCTGAAGATAAGAAATAAAAATGTCGGTATATAAGTCACTCAAATACAGCAAGCTATGAATGGCTCTGTTTGAGTTTGTTGCAGTTGACCCTGCACAATAATATGCGACGAATCATGTTTTTGTTGAACAATTTTGACGTCACCCCTCCCATAGGGTGACGTATTTCACAACTTCCTGTGTTACACAAACTCTGTGATGACCAATTTTGACGTCACCCCTCCCATAGGGTGACGCATTTCACAACTTTCTACAGATGAACAATGTTGCCTCCACCCCTCCCATAGGGTGACGGATGTCACAACTTCCTGTGTACACAAACTGATGACGTATTTCACAACAAAATGGCGCTGCCCATGGTCAACCTCTAAACTATCCGTATAGAATGGGGGCGTCCTCGCCCCCATAAAAAGAAACGAAAACACAGCGGCGATGTGGGAGCAGTACAGTGGGTGAACAACACCAACGCGTTTAGCTCCTCATAGATACCAGGCAATAGCCGCGATCAGAGAAGCGTGCGCTTTCAGAGACGAGTGTGTTGGCACTATACTGAACAAGGGGCTCCCTGAGGACCCTCATAACCCTGCGGCTATTTTCAGTAACCATTGTCCCCCCTAATCCAATAACCACGCCACAGGCAGCGTCTCCGTTAGCCGCCAGCACCACGACCCGATGAGGCTAGCTAGCACTTTTCTGGTCTTTCTATCTCTCTCTCATGTCTTTCCATCTAAAATACACACAGATTCGCCATCTGTATCGATTATGTGAGTGTGTGTGGAGGGGGGGGGGGGATGTTTACCCAATTTTTTTTTTATATATAACGTAGGCTACAATTATTGATCAGAATATTCCGAGGGCTGGATGTAAAGCAGCACCCGTTGGCTTATATATAAATGTAAACTTACCATCGTTCGTACTTATCTCTCAGAGACTGCGATAACAACGAACTACTGACCCCCCCCCCCCCCCCCCCCCCCCCCCCTTCTCTTTTTGCACACACACGTTATCTGTTTATTATTCTCAAACCTGTCTTCCGAGGAAGAATGTCGGTCGACAGTGGAAGAAGCCTTGGTGTTTCCAGGCCGGCCGACTGCACTGTCACTTCTCTTTCCCGGCGCCTTTGTTGAGTGTCACGTGCAAACTCGATATCAGATTGTGAACCATGCGAGTGTCTGTGTGTGTTTGGCCCCCCTTCCCGTCTCGTCCACAATGTGTTTTTTGTGTCTGATGTTAAACCGTTTTATCACATATCGTCAATTTGTTCTTATTATAAATCACACTCTATTGAGGAAGAAGGGGGGGGGGGGGGGGGTTGGTTGGTTGTTTTTGTTTGGGTTTTCAAGTTGGGGGGGGGGGGGGGGTAAAATGTGATACCAGATCTAGGGCTCAGGTCACACAAACTAAAAAAAATAAAAAATTTAAAGGCGTATCATAGTGATAGCGTTGAATTCTACGCTAACAGGTTACTGCTGTTCAATATGGTGCTGGTTTTTCAGTAGAAGTAGGTCTCGTGTCAAAACTGATAGAACTGAACCGTCATTGAATGTCTTTCTCCCTTTGCCTCATGTTTTTTTTCATTGGAAATGTGTCTTTATCGGTGATGTAAGTATGCGTTGTCTTTTCAAGTTTCGTTTGTCGGAAAAGTGTTGATTTACTTGTAATCAAGTTTTGACTCGGAAGTGACTTCACCATTCGACACAAACCCTTTACTCAGCTAATTTTTTTTTTTTTACCACGTCGCCAATGAGATGAAGTTCAATACAGAACGTCATTACTATATTTTGGAAGGCTGGACCGCCAAGGCGGGGTTTTGGAAAGACGAATGATATAGGCTAGGTACGAAAATGCCGATCGATGGACTAAGAAGCATGCTCCACGGAGAGTGGGCCTATATCGTCCTCATCAGCCGGCACAATACCTGGTCACAAAATGGCTTAGCGGATGAGTGGGGATTACGTGGCGGTGATGTGGCTGCAGGCTCCATTATGCCCCGGTCTCACATCTACGAATGTCACCCGACTTTAGGTAGTCGGCTGGAAGTCGGAAGAGGTCGGAGAGTTCGTGAGAATTAGCAATTTTGTTTTTGAAAAGTCAGTTAGTTCGGAAGGCCCTTCAGACTGTTTTGAACATGTTCAACACAGTCGGAAGAGCCTCCCGACTCAGACGAATAGAAATTTGTCGGGTGGTTGTCGTAAGCGTGTCGGTTTAGTCGTAAGGCGATACTGATTAGTCGTAACGGTAGTCGGAAGACTCGTAAGGGTGGTCGGATTTGTGTGTCGTGTGCGTCGTTCGGATTAGTCGTAATGGTGTCTGATTTGTCGTTAGGGCAGTCTGATTTGTCGTTAGGACAGTCGTTAGCTAGTCGGTTTAGTCGTTACACTGGTCGTGAGAGTCGGCTATTGTTCGGAAGTTTTTCAGCTAATAATCGGGCCTGTCGTAACTGCAGTCGGAATTGTCGTTACTGCAGTCGGAAGTGTCTGGACACATGTCGGATTTGTCGGCCCTAAAGTCGGGTGGTTGTCGTCTGCTTGTCGGCTACATGGTCGGATCAGTCGTAAGGACAGGTCGGGAGTGAAATTTGGAGCCGAATTTGCATCCGACACTTCCGACCTAGCCGACTTAACTATCCCCGACACTTCCGAAAAATCGTATATGTGAGACCGGGGCATTAGATAGAGCACGCTGGGGGAGCGGCGAGGAGTCGAGTGCAGGGAGTTAGTCAGGAGGACGGGCCGCCTCGGATGGCAGTGTATTTTGGCGTTGTTGTTGTCGTTGAAAGCCCTGGGTAGATCTAATGCTGGGTGGCCACTGTAGTCTTTGGATGCCCGGTTATAAATATATACAGCCCAGAGCACACAGTATGGGTGGAAACAATCCAGAGATCTGCCAACCATTCCTGAACTCCCCTTTCCCCCCTAATCGCTTCCAATTAACCAAATTGATGCACAGGCTTGCGCCCAGCCTACAACGCTTTTGGCGAAAGTTAGCTCTTTATTCCTCACTCGATCTCTCTCTGTTCCTTTTACATATTGCCACAAGGTTCCCTTTCGTGTTATATAAATACCCCCACGTACAGTTTCGGCTCTCCTTTGTTCTCTGCGAGCGAAGATTAGATGCGAGAGCTTGTAGTGGTTTCCCAAAACGCAAGATGATCGATCCACTAAATCCTTGTAACCGAATTATGTTGCGAGGATTATTTCGGGCCTCATGATATGCCAAAACGAATTGTGTGCGAGTGTTTACAACAACTAGTCCAATTAGGCGACATTTGTTCTAAACGAAGGGAAGAGGGTACATGTAAGTACCATGTACGACTGAAAAACTTCGTCTCCTCATTTTTGTTTCCTCGTAGTATTTTTGGACAACGGTAATAGACTGCCGATCTTGGTTTCAGAGGTCTAGTAGTAGTAAGAAGCCAGCAGGACCTAGTCCGACTTTTTTTACTGTTCCCAGGCTGCAATCTCTTTGGACGCGGTTTTTGCGACTGGCATAATGTATATCGACTAGCATAATTTTTAGCATAATTATGGCAATGACGTAATTCACTCGGTTGAACAGCCTTGACAACTACACAATTATTGTCTCGAATAATTACTTCAATGTAGTCAATTTGACTATCACACCTGCTGCTTTTTGCCCCTCCTTGAACGGAACAATACCTGCCATGTGAAAGGCCACTCGCTATGTGCTATATTATACCTATACCGTCCGGGAAAACAAGCTCAACAATAAGCGTGTCGATATTACCGGGCATACCACACCTGACGACAGAGTGTGTGTGATTGTGTGTGTGTGGAGAGAGAGAGAGAGAGTCAGACATAAACAGGAGGGCAAACCTATCGACACAGACTTTTCACGAATGGGGTGCAATATGCCGAATGGGTTGGTACTTAGTGGAAGTTGTGGGAAGAACATGAACTTGACGGTAAAACAGAAAATGTTGGAGTTTAAAGAGCTGAGAGGGCGTAAAGAAGTGCAAATTCCGTAAACTCGTTTCAAACCGTACTCCACTTGAACTGGGCGGGGTCTGTGCCGCTTCGCGAAAACTCTCAGCTCGAATGGTGCAAGATTTAGGCCGCAGAGACTATACAAAGGGTGATGTAACGAAGAAAAAGTTTGACTGGGTAGTCGGAGGAAGAACCATGTAGTTGGTCTGCTAGGAATAACATATAGGGGAGAGAGAGAGGGGGGGGGGGGGGGTGTGGATGTTAAATTGACGCAAAACTCCGAAGAGGTGACCCGGCCGTTAAGTTGGGGATAGGGTCTTTTTACGACTGAGATGATTTTGTGAGAGAGTAAGAGAGAGAGAGAGAGAGTGTGTGTGTGTGCATGTGTGTGCGTGTGTGCATGTGTGTGTGTGAGTGAGAGAGAGAGAGCGTGCGAGTTTTGTAGCGGCATCTCCGAATACCGCTAGTGCAAGCACGTAAGTGCAGCACACCTAGACACTCCTTACGCACCCGTGAGAGCTATAATGTACCACTTTTTTTTTTCCCCGCACGTGCGCATTTCAAAGGCAAACGATACCTGTTCCTACCTGTGGTCCTCCAAACAAACTCTAAAAGTTATGTAGCACCAACCGTACACCCATCCCGATATGACAACCACCACGTCACGATGGAGCCTCCAATCTATGTGCGTCGTCCTATACAATTGTTGTTATAATCGTTTACAGGCAGGCAGGGTGTGCCGAAGAAAAATTTCCATTTTTATGTAATATTTTAATGGACAATAAAGTGCTGTTATTGTTATTGTTATTATCTAGGTATCGGAGCCATCCTGAGATCCACCGCGGAGCTTTAATATGGTCTGAGATCAGGGTTGAGGTGCACGAAGAAATTACGAACCGGGTGAGAGCCAGCCGCGGTGTCGAATTGGTTGAAATTGAGATTTGTTGTGATTTATTGTGTATTATCTTGCCAGTTTCTAGTTTTCTCTTTCTAATGGTAATTGACCATTACATGACGCCCTGTGACTGGCTGGAATGCGGTAGATACATTTAGCCTTTCACATCTCATGATCTGGTCCTGACGTTGACAGGTGTTAAGCCGTAGGCGTGAATCCCAAGCGCTGACCCCGTCTGTGTCATCGAAGCGGTGGCAATACCTCCCGGTTTAGAGTTGGTTGTCGGCCAAAAGGACGAAGCTTCCAATGCGCGGTAATCCAATCGAGCTCACCACCTTCAGTCGAGGTTTTACCCGTATGTTTTTAACAGTGTTGAGTGTTTTTTGTAAGTTATTTTTTAGGCGGAGGGGGCACCAGTCGCTTGATCATGCGTAAATCCACCTCTGTTCAGTGCTGGTTTCTCTCTCAAGTGATAAGGCAGATGAGTCTCTTTCTTTCAATCCCGGGCTTCGTACGTTATCATCCCAGACTGTGTAAGCGTTGTGTTTCTGTTGAGCTGATCGTATCTTGTACTCCTGGCGCTAACAGACCTGGCTTTCGCTCCATCATGCATGCGGCATTTCCGATACTGGCCACCCAGCTAAAACTAACAGTAACTGTAGGCTATATGTTCTATCTCTGTCAACGACCCCCCCCCCCCCCTCCCCCCTCGCGTTCTGTTAGCAACTGGGCGGGAGAAGAAAGTGGTATGATGATATACATGTGTGTTTTCCTGCAGCAATACTCCCTGGCAGGAGCATTCATCACCATCTATATCTTCCGCTTCCCATTTTCCAGTAGAAACTCTTACCTCAAAAGAAAGAAGAAGAAGAAAAAATAATAAATAAATAAAACAGGAAATAATGAGTAAGCGAGAGGAAAAGAAAGAACAAGTGTAAAAGGGCTAAGCTTGCAAGAACAGTAAACCAATAGAAAGGAAAGAAAACAAAGAAAGACAAAAACAAAGAAAGACAGAAATTAAGAAAGAAAGCGAGACAGCGAGAGAGGAAAAAGAACAGATCCAACTTGAAAACAAAGACTAATGATACAAGCCTCCAATGCCATAAAACATCCCTCCTCCCCCTTTTTTGAAGAATCGCAACTGCATCCCCTACAGGTGCGAAGTGTGCCCGCAGCGGCGGAACGACCCGTGATAATGATCCCCTGCCAAACAAATCGACAGATAACCCCCGGTCAATATCTTGCCCCCCTCGAACCAAAACGTGTTGGCGGGGAGAAAATGAAGTTTTAATAATAGATGCCCTGCACTATTCTGACGTTGCTGCCTTCTTTTTCTTCCCTTGTAAATCAACACTTCCTCGGACCGTGGAGAGCGTGTGTGTGCGTGTTGTTGCGGGGGGGGGGGGGGGGGGGGTTGAGAGAAAGAGGGAGGGTCAGGAGCATTGGAGAGAGAGAGAGAGAGAGAGAGAGAGAGAGAGAGAGAGAGAGAGAGAGAGAGCAAAAATCGAGCTGAAAGACGAATGGAAACGAAAATGTCAAGCTGAAAACACAAACATACACACCACACGATATTATTACACTTAACACAGCTTTTTAAGTTCCTTATTGCTATTTTATTACCTTCAAAACTCACAAAAGCGTAGTAATTTTTAACCATTCCAGATTTAAAGCTAATAATAGCATGATAAATGCGATGCACTAAGAAGAAGGCTAACCATTTTCTTTTCTTTTTAAGAACTATCCTGTATCGTATCTACCGCCTACAACATGTAACAAAACTTGACTAAATGTAAAAAGAAACCGACTTTATAAGAGACGATTACGACTGCTGCTGAACTCCCACTTGCGCTGTGTACAGATTCTTCTCTTCTTCGTAGAGATATTGTTTACAAACGTGAATTGATTAAAAAAAAAAAAAAAAAAAAAAAAAATTTTTTTTTACATTTTTTTCATAAATGAAAATCGTAGTCTTGACACGGATAGCGGAATGGCGTATTTTTTGCAGAAAATCGTAATAAATTACGCCAAAATCGTAAGGGTAAACAGGTCTGTATAATATACACAGGTACACTAGCAGAACAATGTCAGCAGAGCTGGTTTGTGAATAAGAAATGGGGGGGGGGGGGGGGGGGTAAATGAGGGCAGTACAATAATTACGACCGGGACCTGGGTCATCAAATTACAGACTACACTGACGTCAATGCGACAGCTGGGGACGACTCTTAAATAACGATAGACTGTGCTGGTACGTGTCGCTTTGCTGCTCGTGCATATTTGTATAGTACAAACAAATCAATAATACAAAAAAACATCTAAAAAAAAAAGAAATATATACTTTATTGTAAGTCCCCCTTTTCCCCGTTATCTATGATCTACAGTGATGCAACTGCAACATTCCCGAATCAAAAAGTATTGATACTAACGATATGAATATACTAAGCACGAAAGCTATGAAAAACTCTAATCCTTGCGACGTAAATAACTATATTGTTCAACGGCAATTAGGGCATGACAGAACACACACACTGGAATTTATTTAGAGAATACACATTTTATAACTGTTTGCGTTTCTAACCTTACAATTTAAAAAATAAATAGCAATTGAACATAAAACTGTACAAAAGAAGTTTTAAGAAGAGCGCACTAAATTTGTCCTAAAAAGACCTCTGAAAGAGCTTCTATATTTGACAGAAAGACATGCATATCAGCAGGTACAAGTGGCTAATTTCGGGGGGGTGGGGGAAGCCTTCCAATACGTCAGTCACTTCTCAAGACTTGATAATTACATCAACAATTTACTGTCACCCTTGTTTCGTTTTCCGTTTCCTCTCTTTCCTTCTTTTATTTTTCAATAAATGATGCTGGCACTGCCAGAAGCAAAACCTCTCTTCCCTCACAAAGATTTTGTTCAAGAGTACAGTACCTTTACACTTACCCTCTTATACTTACACTGAACGCAGCAAAATACTTACGCGAAAAATTCGAATCCGTACCTTTCCTCCCACTGGGTATGAAGCCAACTCGGTAGCAAACATTCCAGAACAGAAGACCTCCACAGTGAAACCCCCCCTTTCAGACATCATCCCCCCCCCCCCCCCCCCCATAAACACACTTTTTTTTCATTTAATTTCTGGGCTTTTTTTCCAATTTTACTAATCATGACGGTCATAAATCTGCCTCCATTGTAAGACCCCCTCGTATTCTGAGACGTGATTTTCATACATATTTGATTGTCTGAGAAGGGGGTTTCCACTGTACTTACTTCCAATATGAATCCACGTCAAAGATCATTTGATCAGCCGCAACATTTAAGTATGACAGACACAAAGATATTCAGTCTCAAACAATGTTCCCCTGTAGGGATCTGCATTGCTAGGAAGTCACCCCAAATCCTTACCTTTGTGGAATGTACTCTTACCACACTCCCCGTTTAGAGACCTTAACAAAACGGACACGCTTATCAAAACAGTAGATAGTGAATGTATAATCCCCCCCCCCCCCCCCCCCCCTGCTAAGGCGTGAGAAAACAAGAAATACTTCAGCTCGCGAATCTTAAATGAGTCCCCCTGGAAGGACGTCAATCATCACCAAAAGACAATTCCACAAACATCGCTATCACATGGCGTTCATTCTTACCAAGACCCTCCTGACAAGTTCTTACCATCCTTTCCGAAATGATATCCATCCAAGAAATGAACTCTCTGCCTTAACCGCTGACTGGTACTTGCCCACGACGTATATGTACGTCTCGGACCAAGGTCAACAGAAGCAACATCGACGAACTGAAGAATGGTCAAATTGTGTTTCTCCTTTCCCCTATAGGCCCCCCTGTAAGGACCGTGTCAAGAATGCTTACGTACTGCCCGTTATGCCGGTTGACCTGTTGGGTAGTATGTCAACAATGCGCTCCAACAAAACTTCGATCACAAAAACATTCCCATTGCCGTTTCACTTGACATCCCACCTCCCATCTAAGACTATTTTCCACACAGGATGGGATCCTTTCCATAAATAATTTAATCAAAAACTTTCTTCTTCGGCGGTTAAAAAAGGACCATAGGCATAGTTCATTTTTCATCAAGCCCGATTGTCGAGACATGATCAAATTGAAATGGACAGTTGTGTGCTTGGGCGTGTGTGTGAGTTATTGTTTTTACGTTTGTTTGTTTTATTTAACACCACCCAAAACCAAACCCTTTCTGCAAGGACCAACATATCAATACAAGGGCATTGAACTCAATAGTCTTACCAACAGACGCCAACCTGTTCTTACCCATCCCCTCTCGAATGCTATCCAGCCAGTGAGTCGACATCCCATCCAATTCCAAGATGGCACAATGCCCGAGAGACAGGCATGGACATCAGAATGTGGACGATTCGTCGCAGCATCCATGCACTGAAGACAAGCCAGAATGTTCTTGGCTTCAGCCCCCACCCTCTCTTCCCCAAGGACCGTATCCATTTAGCACTCTATTTGTGAAATAGTCAGAATTTACAAAGGGGTCCCCCTGTCAGGGCCATGTCAAATAGTATCAAAAGCATGTCGGCGAAACAGTGTCAAAAATTACTTACAGGTCCCCCTGTTAGGACCATAACCAGAAAACTTCAAAAGCATATTTGTGAAACAGTGTCAACAATTTACCAAGAGGTCCTCCCTGTTAGGACCATGTCAAAAAGTATCGTAAGCATGTCTGTGAAACAGTGTCAACAATTTACCTAAAGGCCCCCCTGTTAGGACCATGTCAAAAAGAATCGTAAGCATGTCTGTGAAACAGTGTCAACAATTTACCAAGAGGTCCTCCCTGTTAGGACCATGTCAAAAAGAATCGTAAGCATGTCTGTGAAACAGTGTCAACAATTTACCTAAAGGTCCTCCCTGTTAGGACCATGTCAAAAA
>NC_090251.1:41007491-41034387 GCF_037325665.1 Littorina saxatilis | reverse complement strand
AAAAAAAATAAAAAATTAAAGGCGTATCATAGTGATAGCGTTGAATTCTACGCTAACAGGTCACTGCTGTTCAATATGGTGCTGGTTTTTCAGTAGAAGTAGGTCTCGTGTCAAAACTGATAGAACTGAACCGTCATTGAATTTGTCTTTCTCCCTTTGCCTCATGTTTTTTTCATTGGAAATGTGTCTTTATCGGTGATGTAAGTATGCGTTGTCTTTTCAAGTTTCGTTTGTCGGAAAAGTGTTGATTTACTTGTAATCAAGTTTTGACTCGGAAGTGACTTCACCATTCGACACAAACCCTTTACTCAGCTATTTTTTTTTTTTTTTTACCACGTCACCAATGAGATGAAGTTCAATACAGAACGTCATTACTATATTTTGGAAGGCTGGATCGCCAAGGCGGGGTTTTGGAAAGACGAATGATATAGGCTAGGTGCGAAAATGCCGATCGATGGACTAAGAAACATGCTCCACGGAGAGTGGGGCTATATCGTCCTCATCAGCCGGCACAATACCTGGTCACAAAATGGCTTAGCGGATGAGTGGGGATTACGTGGCGGTGATGTGGCTGCAGGCTCCATTATGCCCCGGTCTCACATCTACGAATGTCACCCGACTTTAAGTAGTCGGCTGGAAGTCGGAGAGTTCGTGAGAATTAGCAATTTTGTTTCAGTGAAAAGTCAGTTAGTTCGGAAGACCCTTCAGACTGTTTTGAACATGTTCAAAACAGTCGGAAGAGCCTCCCGACTCAGACGAATAGAAATGTGTCGGGTGCCGTGTTGTCGTAAGCGTGTCGGTTTAGTCGTAAGGCGATACTGATTAGTCGTAACGGTAGTCGGAAGACTCGTAAGGGTGGTCGGATTTGTGTGTCGTGTGCGTCGTTCGGATTAGTCGTAATGGTGTCTGATTTGTCGTTAGGGCAGTCTGATTTGTCGTTAGGACAGTCGTTAGCTAGTCGGTTTAGTCGTTACACTGGTCGTGAGAGTCGGCTATTGTTCGGAAGTTTTTCAGCTAATAATCGGGCCTGTCGTAACTGCAGTCGGAATTGTCGTTACTGCAGTCGGAAGTGTCTGGACACATGTCGGATTTGTCGGCCCTAAAGTCGGGTGGTTGTCGTCTGCTTGTCGGCTACATGGTCGGATCAGTCGTAAGGACAGGTCGGGAGTGAAATTTGGAGCCGAATTTGCATCCGACACTTCCGACCTAGCCGACTTAACTATCCCCGACACTTCCGAAAAATCGTATATGTGAGACCGGGGCATTAGATAGAGCACGCTGGGGGAGCGGCGAGGAGTCGAGTGCAGGGAGTTAGTCAGGAGGACGGGCCGCCTCGGATGGCAGTGTATTTTGGCGTTGTTGTTGTCGTTGAAAGCCCTGGGTAGATCTAATGCTGGGTGGCCACTGTAGTCTTTGGATGCCCGCCGCGCTGGCTCTGGAGGCCATACATACAGCCCAGAGCACAGTATGGGTGGAAACAATCCAGAGATCTGCCAACCATTCCTGAACTCCCCTTTCCCCCCTAATCGCTTCCAATTAACCAAATTGATGCACAGGCTTGCGCCCAGCCTACCACGCTTTTGGCGAAAGTTAGCTCTTTATTCCTCACTCGATCTCTCTCTGTTCCTTTTACATATTGCCACAAGGTTCCCTTTCGTGTTATATAAATACCCCCACGTACAGTTTCGGCTCTCCTTTGTTCTCTGCGAGCGAAGATTAGATGCGAGAGCTTGTAGTGGTTTCCCAAAACGCAAGATGATCGATCCGCTAAATCCTTGTAACCGAATTAATTTGCGAGGATTATTTCGGGCCTCATGATATGCCAAAACGAATTGTGTGCGAGTGTTTACAACTAGTCCAATTAGGCGACATTTGTTCTAGTCAGAGTTAATAAATGAAGGGAAGAGGGTACATGTAAGTACCATGTACGACTGAAAAACTTTGTCTCCTCATTTTTGTTTCCTCGTAGTATTTTGGACAACGGTAATAGACTGCCGATCTTGGTTTCAGAGGTCTAGTAGTAGCAAGAAGCCAGCAGGACCTAGTCCGACTTTTTTTTACTGTTCCCAGGCTGCAATCTCTTTGGACGCGGTTTTTGCGACTGGCATAATGTATATCGACTAGCATAATTATGGCAATGACGGAATTCACTCGGTTGAACAGCCTTGACAACTACACAATTATTGTCTCGAATAATTACTGCAATGTAGTCAATTTGACTATCACACCTGCTACTTTTTGCCCCTCCTTGAACGGAACAATACCTGCCATGTGAAAGGCCACTCGCTATGTGCTATATTATACCTATACCGTCCGGGAAAACAAGCTCAACAATAAGCGTGTCGATATTACCGGGCATACCACACCTGACGACAGAGTGTGTGTGATTGTGTGTGTGTGTGTGTGTAGAGAGAGAGAGAGAGAGAGAGAGAGAGAGAGAGAGAGAGAGAGAGAGAGAGAGAGAGAGAGAGACAGAGACAGAGACAGAGACAGAGACATAAACAGGAGGGAAAACCTATCGACACAGACTTTTCACGAATGGGATGCAATATGCCGAATGGGTTGGTACTTAGTGGAAGGAGTGGGAAGAACATGAACTTGACGGTAAAACAGAAAATGTTGGAGTTTAAAGAGCTGAGAGGGCGTAAAGAAGTGCAAATTCCGTAAACTCGTTTCAAACCGTACTCCACTTGAACTGGGCGGGGTCTGTGCCGCTTCGCGAAAACTCTCAGCTCGAATGGTGCAAGATTTAGGCCGCAGAGACTATACAAAGGGTGATGTAACGAAGAAAAAGTTTGACTGGGTAGTCGGAGGAAGAACCATGTAGTTGGTCTGCTAGGAATAACATATAGGGGAGAGAGAGAGAGAGAGAGAGAGGGGGGGGGGGGGTGTGGATGTTAAATTGACGCAAAACTCCGAAGAGGTGACCCGGCCGTTAAGTTGGGGATAGGGTCTTTTTACGACTGAGATGATTTTGTGAGAGAGTAAGAGAGAGAGAGAGAGTGTGTGTGTGTGCATGTGTGTGCGTGTGTGCATGTGTGTGTGTGAGTGAGAGAGAGAGAGCGTGCGAGTTTTGTGGCGGCATCTCCGAATACCGCTAGTGCAAGCACGTAAGTGCAGCACACCTAGACACACTCCTTACGCACCCGTGAGAGCTATAATTTACCACTTGTTTTTCCCCGCACGTGCGCATTTCAAAGGCAAACGATACCTGTTCCTACCTGTGGTCCTCCAAACAAACTCTAAAAGTTATGTAGCACCGACCGTACACCCATCCCGATATGACAACCACCACGTCACGATGGAGCCTCCAATCTAGGTATCGGAGCCATCCTGAGATCCACCGCGGAGCTTTAATATGGTTGAGGTGCACGAAGAAATTACGAACCGGGTGAGAGCCAGCCGCGGTGTCGAATTGGTTGAAATTGAGATTTGTTGTGATTTGTTGTGTATTATCTTGCCAGTTTCTAGTTTTCTCTTTCTAATGGTAATTGACCATTACATGACGCCCTGTGACTGGCTGGAATGCGGTAGATACATTTAGCCTTTCACATCTCATGATCTGGTCCTGACGTTGACAGGTGTTAAGCCGTAGGCGTGAATCCCAAGCGCTGACCCCGTCTGTGTCATCGAAGCGGTGGCAATACCTCCCGGTTTAGAGTTGGTTGTCGGCCAAAAGGACGAAGCTTCCAATGCGCGGTAATCCAATCGAGCTCACCACCTTCAGTCGAGGTTTTACCCGTATGTTTTTAACAGTTTTGAGTGTTTTTTGTAAGTTATTTTTTAGGCGGAGGGGGCACCAGTCGCTTGATCATGCGTAAATCCACCTCTGTTCAGTGCTGGTTTCTCTCTCAAGTGATAAGGCAGATGAGTCTTTCTTTCAATCCCGGGCTTCGTACGTTATCATCCCAGACTGTGTAAGCGTTGTGTTTCTGTTGAGCTGATCGTATCTTGTACCCCTGGCGCTAACAGACCTGGCTTTCGCTCCATCATGCATGCGGCATTTCCGATACTGGCCACCCAGCTAAAACTAACAGTAACCGTAGGCTATATGTTCTATCCCTGTCAACGACCCCCCCCCCCCCCCCCCCCCCCTCGCGTTCTGTTAGCAACTGGGCGGGAGAAGAAGTGGTATGATGATATACATGTGTGTTTTCCTGCAGCAATACTCCCTAGCAGGAGCATTCATCACCATCTATATCTTCCGCTTCCCATTTTCCAATAGAAACTCTTACCTCAAAAGAAAGAAGAAGAAGAAAAAATAATAAATAAATAAAACAGGAAATAATGAGTAAGCGAGAGGAAAAGAAAGAACAAGTGCAAAAGGGCTAAGCTTGCAAGAACAGTAAACCAATAGAAAGGAAAGAAAGCAGAGAAAGAAAGAAAGACAAAAACAAAGAAAGACAGAAATTAAGAAAGAAAGCGAGAGAACAGATCCAACTTGAAAACAAAGACTAATGATACAAGCCTCCAATGCCATAAAACATCCCTCCTCCCCCTTTTTTTTGAAGAATCGCAACTGCATCCCCTACAGGTGCGAAGTGTGCCCGCAGCGGCGGAACGACCCGTGATAATGATCCCCTGCCAAACAAATCGACAGATAACCCCCGGTCAATATCTTGCCCCCCCTCGAACCAAAACGTGTCGGCGGGGAGAAAATGAAGTTTTAATAATTGATGCCCTGCACTATTCTGACGTTGCTGCCTTCTTTTTCTTTCCTTGTAAATCAACACTTCCTCGGACCGTGGAGAGCGTGTGTGTGCGTGTTGTTGCGGGGGGGGGGGGGGGGGGGGGGTTGAGAGAAAGAGGGAGGGTCAGGAGCATTGGAGAGAGAGAGAGAGAGAGAGAGAGAGCAAAAATCGAGCTGAAAGACGAATGGAAACGAAAATGTCAAGCTGAAAACACAAACATACACACCACACGATATTATTACACTTAACACAGCTTTTTAAGTTCCTTATTGCTATTTTATTACCTTCAAAACTCACAAAAGCGTAGTAATTTTTAACCATTCCAGATTTAAAGCTAATAATAGCATGATAAATGCGATGCACTAAGAAGAAGGCTAACCATTTTCTTTTCTTTTTAAGAACTATCCTGTATCGTATCTACCGCCTACAACATGTAACAAAACTTGACTAAATGTAAAAAGAAACCGACTTTATAAGAGACGATTACGACTGCTGCTGAACTTCCACTTGCGCTGTGTACAGATTCTTCTTTTCTTCGTAGAGATATTGTTTACAAACGTGAATTGATTAAAAAAAAAAAAAAAAAAAAAAAAAATTTTTTTTTACATTTTTTTCATAAATGAAAATCGTAGTCTTGACACGGATAGCGGAATGGCGTATTTTTTGCAGAAAATCGTAATAAATTACGCCAAAATCGTAAGGGTAAACAGGTCTGTATAATATACACAGGTACACTAGCAGAACAATGTCAGCAGAGCTGGTTTGTGAATAAGAAATGGGGGGGGGGGGGGGGGGGGGTAAATGAGGGCAGTACAATAATTACGACCGGGACCTGGGTCATCAAATTACAGACTACACTGACGTCAATGCGACAGCTGGGGACGACTCTCAAATAACGATAGACTGTGCTGGTACGTGTCGCTTTGCTGCTCGTGCATATTTGTATAGTACAAACAAATCAATAATACAAAAAAAACATCTAAAAAAAAGAAATATTTACTTTATTGTAAGTCCCCCTTTCCCCCGTTATCTATGATCTACAGTGATGCAACTGCAACATTCCCGAATCAAAAAGTATTGATACTAACAACGATATGAATATATTAAGCACGAAAGCTATGAAAAACTCAAATCTTTGCGACGTAAATAACTATATTGTTCAACGGCAATTAGGGCATGACAGAACACACACACTGGAGTTTATTAGAGAATACACATTTTATAACTGTTTGCGTTTCTAACCTTACAATTTTAAAAAATAAATTGCAATTCAACAGAAAACTGTACAAAAGAAGTTT
Source organism: Littorina saxatilis (assembly GCF_037325665.1). Taxonomy (NCBI): domain Eukaryota; kingdom Metazoa; phylum Mollusca; class Gastropoda; order Littorinimorpha; family Littorinidae; genus Littorina; species Littorina saxatilis. The sequence continues at coordinate 41,028,398 of NC_090251.1, read as the reverse complement.
TAAGAAGAGCGCACTAAATTTGTCCTGAAAAGACCTCTGAAAGAGCTATATTTGACAGAAAGACATGCATATCAGCAGGTACAAGTGGCTAATTTCGGGGGGGTGGGGGAAGCCTTCCAATACGTCAGTCACTTCTCAAGACTTGATACATTACATCAACAATTTACTGTCACCCTTGTTTCGTTTTCCGTTTCCTCTCTTTCCTTCTTTTATTTTTCAATAAATGATGCTGGCACTGCCAGAAGCAAAACCTCTCTTCCCTCACAAAGATTTTGTTCAAGAGTACAGTACCTTTACACTTACCCTCTTATACTTACACTGAACGCAGCAAAATACTTACGCGAAAAATTCGAATCCGTACCTTTCCTCCCACTGGGTATGAAGCCAACTCGGTAGCAAACATTCCAGAACAGAAGACCTCCACAGTGAAACCCCCCCTTTCAGACATCATCCCCCCCCCCCCCCCCCCCCATAAACACACTTTTTTTTCATTTAATTTCTGGGCTTTTTTTCCAATTTTACTAATCATGACGGTCATAAATGTGCCTCCATTTTAAGACCCCCTCGTATTCTAATTCTGAGAGGTGATTTTCACACATATTTGATTGTCTGAGAAGGGGGTTTCCACCGTACTTACTTTCAATATGAATCCACGTCAAAGATCATTTGATCAGCCGCAACATTTAAGTATGACAGACACAAAGATATTCAGTCTCAAACTATGTTCCCCTGTAGGGATCTGCATTGCTAGGAAGTCACCCCAAATCCTTACCTTTGTGGAATGTACTCTTACCACACTCCCCGTTTAGAGACCTTAACAAAACGGACACGTTTATCAAAACAGTAGATAGTGAATGTATAATCCCCCCCCCCCCCCCCCTGCTAAGGCGTGAGAAAACAAGAAATAGTTCAGCTCGCGAATCTTAAATGAGTCCCCCTGGAAGGACGTCATCATCACCAAAAGACAATTCCACAAACATCGCTATCACATGGCGTTCATTCTTACCAAGACCCTCCTGACAAGTTCTTACCATCCTTTCCGAAATGATATCCATCCAAGAAATGAACTCTCTGCCTTAACCGCTGACTGGTACTTGCCCACGACGTATATGTACGTCTCGGACCAAGGTCAACAGAGGCAACATCGACGAACTGAAGAATGGTCAAATTGTGTTTCTCCTTTCCCATATAGGCCCCCCTGTAAGGACCGTGTCAAGAATGCTTACTTACTGCCCGTTATGCCGGTTGACCTGTAGGGTAGCATGTCAACAATGCGCTCCAACAAAACTTCGATCACAAAAACATTCCCATTTCCGTTTCACTTGACATCCCACCTCCCATCTAAGACTATTTTCCACACAGGATGGGATCCTTTCCATAAATAATTTAATCAAAAACTTTCTTCTTCGGCGGTTAGAAAAGGACCATAGTTCATTTTTCATTAAGCCCGATTGTCGAGACATGATCAAATTGAAATGGACAGTTGTGTGCTTGGGCGTGTGTGTGAGTTATTGTTTTTACGTTTGTTTGTTTTATTTAACACCACCCAAAACCAAACCCTTTCTGTAAGGACCAACATATCAATACAAGGGCATTGAACTCAATAGTCTTACCAACAGACGCCAACCTGTTCTTACCCATCCCCTCTCGAATGCTATCCAGCCAGTGAGTCGACATCCCATCCAATTCCAAGATGGCACAATGCCCGAGAGACAGGCATGGACATCAGAGTGTGGACGATTCGTCGCAGCATCCATGCACTGAAGACAAGCCAGAATGTTCTTGGCTTCAGCCCCCACCCTCTCTTCCCCAAGGACCGTATCCATTTAGCACTCTATTTGTGAAATAGTCAGAATTTACAAAGGGGTCCCCCTGTCAGGGCCATGTCAAATAGCATCAAAAGCATGTCGGCGAAACAGTGTCAAAAATTACTTACAGGTCCCCCTGTTAGGACCATAACCAGAAAACTTCAAAAGCATATTTGTGAAACAGTGTCAACAATTTACCAAGAGGTCCTCCCTGTTAGGACCATTTCAAAAAGTATCGTAAGCATGTCTGTGAAACAGTGTCAACAATTTACCTAAAGGCCCCCCTGTTAGGACCATGTCAAAAAGAATCGTAAGCATGTCTGTGAAACAGTGTCAACAATTTACCTAAAGGCCCCCCTGTTAGAACCATGTCAAAAAGAATCGTAAGCATGTCTGTGAAACAGTGTCAACAATTTACCTAAAGGCCCCCCTGTTAGGACCATGTCAAAAAGAATCGTAAGCATGTCTGTGAAACAGTGTCAACAATTTACCTAAAGGCCCCCCTGTTAGGACCATGTCAAAAAGAATCGTAAGCATGTCTGAACATAGACCAAATAGCCTGGACCACTAACACGTCACGTGACCCTTCGAGGTTACGACTCTCGACTTTCAGGGGCGCGTCGCGTCCGGTTTGAACGGCCAGCGATTCGAAGACAGTGAAAAGAAAGCACACTCCAGTTATTTCTGACAATGGGAGGTGACAATGAACTGGATTTTCCAAAACTCCAAACTAAACTTAACAAAACTCATCGAAAAACATGTTCCATATGCACTTTTGCTGAGTTTATTTTAGCATTTTCAGAACTTACCTCGGCAACTTCGTCCATGTTTACAATCGACACCGGATATCACGTCCCCCTGATTTCTGAAAGGCTTGTAAGCGTAGGTTCCTAAATGCGAGAGGCCGCTACCTCGTAATAGAGAGAAAGAGCGGAGAGAGAGCTAGTTGGCGGTCCAGGATAAATTGTCTATGGTCTGAAACAGTGTCAACAATTTACCAAGAGGTCCCCCTGTTAGGACCATGTCAAGAAAGCTTCAAAAACGTTATCAAAATGTACCCATAGGTACTTTACTACAAATCTACACAGAGTGAGAGAAAGGTTTTCAAATAATTGTCCAAACTGAACCATTTTGTAAACAGAATTTTTTTTTACAAAAATAACCAAACAGAAAGACTTGTAACTCATCATCATAGTGAGAATTTTACCCTTACCTTGGGCCCCCCCTGAAAGAACCTTGCCCTTTGCCAAAGTTTTTTTTAAAGCAGTAGGACATCATCTTACCCAAACCAACCTGTTAATCTTACCAATCCGCCCTCCAGTGCTATCCTGCCAACAGGTCCCATTCGCGGAGGCCACAGGCGATCACTCATAAGGCTGGCGAACAGGCGAGAATTTGAAGTTTTGTAAACCATAGGTCCCCCTGGTAGGACCGTTCTAAGAACTTTTTTGACGATGAGATTTTTGCGTGAAACACTTTTCAAATGAATTCCTACAAGAGGTCCCCCTGATAGGACCGCACCAGAAACATGCTAAAAAAAACCACGTATAGTGGTCAACTTATTTGAACACAATTATTTATGAGATCTTTCTTTATTTGGTGTTTAACGTCGTTTTCAACCATTCAAGGTTATATCGCGACGGATTTATGAGATGTCCCCCTGTTAGGACCAAGAGAGAAATGTTAAACTGACACCGAACACTACTGACAGTCCAAGAGCCAAGATTCTCACCAAAGGTCCCCCTGTTAGGACCTCAACAACAGACGAATACACAAAATAAAAATGCATGAAAAGATCAATACATTTTCAAGAAAGTCTGGTCTTCACCTTTTACTTTAGGTCCCCCTGCAAGAACCTCCACAAGAAACTGTTAAATTTCCATACACCTTTGTAAATTTAACAGTTTTTCAAATATGGGCTTACATTTTTTATTTTTTTTTGGTTTCCACCCCCTTCAACAACCAAAGAATCTAAATTCTAACGAAACCAGAAGTAATGAACTAATAATGCTACAGCATACCACTGTTGGTGATGTTTGTGATGAAAGTCCCCCTGTAAGGACCAAAGTGCTGGGTACCACGTTGTCATTTTAGCATTTACCGAAGAAACAACGCTGACTCAGGATTTAGAAGACACGCAGAAATAGATGAACACAGGGGAAGCGTCCAACCAACAAAGATTGTAGAAGCTGAACTTGATGTTGATGCGACGACAGCAAAAGATGTTCTTGTAAAATCCATAACCGTACATTGTAGGAAAAGCTGTCAGGGTACCAAAGAGCCGTTTGCATCCACACAATAAAAACACCAATTGTGGACTTCACACACAAAAATGTACTCGGTCCCACTCCCAGTCACACCAAAGGTCCCCCTGGTAGGACCAGCTGAGCATTTTCTACTTACAAAATGCCACAAGTTTAATATTATTTCTTTTTCTTTGTCAAATCGCCAAACAACATGCCATTGGCATTCACGAGATCAAAGTGAAAGTTTTACAACATGCTTACAATGTTCCTATTCTAGTTAAGTACTGTCTTCATGAAACTATTGAAAGAACAATTGCATGTTTTGTTCGGTGTAAATTATGTTATCTTTCCTTATCTCAAAATGATTGATATTCTCTTCAAATGTGAAAAAATCGCAAACACAGCACTCCTCTTCAAGACTTGACTCTCTCTCTCTCTCTCTCTCTCTCTTTCTCACAGTCACACACAAATATTCATACACAGGATAACACTAACGTAAACAGATATTCTCTAAGTACCAGTATTAAGGCCTTCAAGAATTATATAAAAATGTGTCTTTTTACCTCAGTCAAGGTCGGAAGGAGTATATTTACACCAACCAAACAACCATCCCCTGACAGTAACAGTAAAGGCCAGTCCACCCATGCCCCAATTGAAAATTTGTTAACAGCTTGTTCACGGTTACACAATATACAATGAAAATAAAGAGGTTGGTTAGTGTACAAAATCAATCGGTTAAAATTGAAGAACCCTTCTCGATGCTCAGTTTGCAAGCATTAAAAGAAAAAAGACTTCTTCACATAAATGAGAAATCGGATATTTTGTCAGACACTTGGTTTGCATGCAAACATGTATTTGCCTTGATGAATGCACAGAGAGCAGACCCTGCTCGAAGAAAAATATTCGTGTTCCAGACTTTCAGACAATACTTCTGACAAATTAAGCTAAGTACATGTGGGCTTAGCAAGAATGTAAATATCACAGGAAGTCTTTTCTGATCACACTGATGGAATTAGATAGCTATGTGGGTTGGACATGATCGGCAAACATCCTCACTGGTTCTAAAATGGTTGCATAAATATGTCAGACAAATTTCCTCTGTGTCTATCTTCTCTGAACTGACAAACACTTATTGTGACACAATGCTAAAGCTGCAACAATACAATTAGTAACTGTATTTTTGCAGATTTGGCATAGTGTCACAATAAGTGTTCGAGTTACTTCACGCATTTAGTTCTACTATGGCATCAAACTTTTTGAAGATAGGGAACGGGAATATTGATTTATGGATTTATTTCAAAGGCCGCAACCACACTGTAACACTGAGCCAAGTGTCTGGCAGAAGATTTGACCCTCTAAATCTAAAACAACGATTGAATATAAGTAGAAGACAAGGACCTCAGAGTCAGACCAGCAAAACACAATTATGTTACCAGTGGATACTCACACAATGCCAAGTCCTGTTCCAGTTTGTAGGCATGCTGTTCTTGCCTTTCCTTACGCTGTAAACAGAAGAAAAAGAAAATCTCAACCACCATAGTGGGCAACAATTATGACATGAAAGATGCAAACACACTCGACAACAAATCTTTCTTTCTTTATTTGGTGTTTAACGTCATTTTCAACCGTTCAAGGTTATATCGCGACGGGGAAATGGGGGGGGGATGGGATAGCGCCACTTGTCAATTGTTTCTTGTTCACAAAAGCACTAATTAAAAAATTGCTCCAGGGGCTTGCAACGTAATATGACCTTACTGGGAGAATGCAAGTTTCCAGTACATTTCTTACATACTGCTTGACTAAAATCTTTACAAACATTGACTATATTCTATACAAGAAACACTTAACAAGGGTAAAAAGAGAAACAGAATCCGTTAGTCGCCTCTTACGACATGCTGGGGAGCATCGGGTAAATTCTTCCCCCATAACCCGCGGGGGGTTCGACAGCAAATCAAAAAGTTAACCAGTGAAAGGGAAAATAATACACAGCAGCAAAAATCACACATGACAAACCGTTCAGCTAAATCAACTGCAAGAAACAGAGTAGAGTTTTGCAGCAAACAATTGAGATAACCACAGTAAATAGGACAGTGGTCACAAAAATAAAAACATGAACTACATACACACTAAACAAGAAACTCAAAAGAGATGACAGTTACTCAGCATCAAGGTATTATTATATATGTATTCCTAAAGATGGTCAAGATAAGATATTTTAAGAAAATGTTCCATTCATTCTAAGAATAATGCACTCAAAGAAGAGTCAGAGCTGAAAGTAACAGTACAGGAACACAAACAGCACTTTGACACCCATCACAGTGCCAGACGTGAAAGGTGGACAACGGGTAATTACACTTCCCCAGTAAATCGATTAGCTCTGGCTCAATCAACATTGCTTTGCTAGTTCTTCTGTGGTCAGTACCTCTACTCAGTCTGACCGAGTGTGCTTGCGGTATAAGGTTCATGTCAATAATCTAGCTAGTGTGCTGGACAAATAACACGACCATCAGCAAGAGTACTTGGTCTCCATTCTGCACAGCTTGGTCAATGTTGACAGGCAGAAGTAATTACACCAGCACATACACAGAGGACAAAAGACACATTCCGAAAAAAACTTTTTATTGGCTGTGGAAACGTTGCACCCCATTGAAACAGTGGTGAACACATGTAACCATTGAGTCAGTGAAAGCAAGCGATTTGATCGTTTGTCTCCTCTGATCAGCAGCATCTTTTGCCTCAATGTTTTTCGAAACTGCACGACTCTTCTGCGATCAAAGAAAAGTAGCTCACAGAAAAGTAGGTCACTGCATTCTAAAACCTCATGTGTTGTCATGCACTAATACTCAAAACCATGTATATAGCATGTCTGAGTGTGTGTGTGAGTATGTGTGTGTGTGTGTGTGTGCTTTTTACATTTAGTCATTTTTTGATTTTCTCTTAATTTCACCCTTAACCACCCAAAGAAAATACCTAAGCCAGAAGCAAACTCAAGCACTGCTGAAACAGCAAGCCAGCCCTGAATGCATACTTGAATTATAAAGAAGACAGAACAATTACAGAATTCTGCAGTATGTTTGCCCTTCCATCAATCCATTTTTTTCCCCATATCACAACTTGATATTGCTTCCACTGTCCTCAAGACCTTTTAGACTGATTCGAAGACCAATTCGCAAACATTTCTGACAAAAAAAGGCCTAGGACGGATCAACAAGTGGGGCACATTTGCAAATAAAGCAAAATTACTATTCCTTTGGAAGTGTCAAAGGAGTTGCCGTCTAACTGAACATGTGTTTGATTATTCAACATACGCAATGGCACAAAGAAATGCGGTTAACATTCTGATTCTGTTGAGGGAGGTCCAATGAAAAGCAAGCCATTGTGCAGATCTTCTGTGGAATACTGGGTCCCCTATTCAAGGTGGCACAAACAGCAAGGAATGTCAACCTATATCTGTGACATACTGTCAAACTATTATCTCTTGGTTCACAACAAATCATTAACCCCAGTGTCCACTTTCGTCAAACTTCAATAGAATAGAAACTTCTGAACTATTTTTTTTTCCATATCAGATACTTTTGGTAAGCCATTGAAAATAGAACTAGAAAGAGAATGAAGTCTGGACTCCTGTCAGACAGGCAAAAAAGACAGAGAGGTAATTCTAAAACATTGCACAATGTATCTTCTTTTTGTGTGTGTGGAAATCTTCATCAAGACGATGGTTCTTAGAATATTTTGTTTTTGTTTAGCCATACGCACCTTCCTCTCCTTTCTCTCATCTCTGGTCTCCACTCGGGTGGGCGGAGGGGTTTCTTTTGGGTCCTGAAACAGAAGAAAGGCAAGCAAATAAATAAACAAGCAGCAGCAGTACGAAATATATTTTCGCTCTGGGGCCTATGTTGTTTCCCACACTGTTTTCCTCCACACGTGGCACAGGCACGAATTAAGCAGCTGGGTCGCGGCAAGCCAGGGAAATAATAATGCGGCGCCGTGCTCACTGAAAGCACGCCTTCTGTGCCCTAATGATGAGATACCTACACACATACAATAACACATTCCTATACACTGTATTTGTACAATAAGGCCTGCACAGCATCTCTGTCCCGCCAGATGTTTGTTTGTTTGTTTATTTGTTGCTTAACGTCCAGCCGACTACGCAGAGCCATATCAGGACGAGGAAGGGGGGGATGAAGGGGGCCACTTGTCAAGTGATTCCTGTTTACAAATGCACTAACCCATTACTTGTGTCCCAGCAGGCTTTAGTAAAACTAAATTAATACCTACTGGAAGATTACCAGTTTCCAGTATGTTAAAATAGGCTTAACCTATCTACTGCTGGACTTACATCAGAACACTAACAGATTAAACTATACATGAATCGCGAGACAAGCGGCAAGAGAAGAGATTTTTGGAAAAAATACAGGTGAATGAGCAAGAAGGCAGAAAAAAGAAAAGAATTCATGAAGAAAAAGAGAGCATGACAGGAAAGAGGAACCAAAAATCTACCTAACAGCAAACTAGAAAGCTCCTGCGGTTCCAAAAACAGGAGGGGCCTTTAATTTCATAACCGCAGTGCCCCACTGCGGGACCGCCAGATGTGTTCACACAAGCAAAATCAACCTCCCATCATCACAAAGGACTGGGTAAACGAGGACTGCAATTATGCGTGTAATAACAGTTTTTTACGCGGTAAATAGGTCGGGGCGGTTACAGCCATTAACGCCCGCATAAACTACAATTAACGGGCAAACTGCCTCCCATGAAGAATTCTCCCCACACCTAACAGAAATGTGTATGGGCTTAGCAGAGCCTTAAAGCTTGCTACAGATCAGGATTACTAGACCGAGGGAAGGCATAGATGTGTTGAGACCGAAAGCCACACGATCAATACTTGCAGTTGCACGTGACTCAAAACTGGCTCCTTTCTCTAAGATGCTTTTCTCCTGTCTCGGCCACTACTGGGGAAAGTTTGCTGTGATCACTGAGTGCCACCCCCGACATCCTCAAAATTACAACACAGCTGGGAAATGAGTGCTTCCGGCGTTCTTGGGGTCGTCTGAGCTAGAGAACGAGAGAGGAGGGGAGAGAGAGAGAGAGAGAGAGAGAGAGAGGGGGGGGGGGGGAGCAGAGAGCTTTCTTTCTGAATTCTGATGGCATTGACAAGAACCAATGGTATGTTGTGTCTGCAAGCAGTTTTTCATTAACCAAGAAAGCAGGTAGAGAGAGGGGGCCCGGTTATAACAAATGTGTGGTTCTGGTCAGTTCCGTTTCTTTCTTTATTTGGTGTTTAACGTCGTTTTCAACCACGAAGGTTATATCGCGACGAGGGAAAGGGGGGAGATGGGATAGGGGAAAGGGGGGAGATGGGATAGAGCCACTTGTTAAGTGTTTCTTGTTCACAAAAGCACTAATCAAAAAATTCAGTTCCGTTTAAAAGGTTTGCAGGTAGGCACTATACTCCTCCGTGCAGTACTGCCCTATCATTCTATCACCATAGCGCTGAGTTCTTGCTTTATCAAAGTAGCCACCATATCGCTGCTGTGACCTTGGCAAGGCGCTCAATTTTCCACACAAAAACAAATACATAAAATTGAGTTTGATTTACGATCGTCACCCTTTTTTACGTTCGAAATTGTAGATTGTTAATGCTTGCATGTTGTGCAACAGGAAATATAGAACCGTCCTTAATTTTCCCACATAGCCAAGATTTACTAATCAAATGGTCGACAAATATGTCGATCAAACGTGAAAGGTGCACCATGCAGCATTTTACTATATTTGCATACAGAAGCAGCAATCTACTCAAATACTGTCTGGGATACGCGCGTCCGTTTTCTTTTGATTAAAAAGAGAGTCAGATCGTTTCGACTGCTGTAAAACACGTGACACCATTTCCCGCTAGCTATAACAATTCCCCTGAAACGCTATCCGAGTCTCCTTTGTCTGACCGCGCTGATGTCTTGTTGACACAAACTTTACATGTCAACATTTATTGCAAAGAACTCTTGACTTGAAGAGCACATAAAAAGGATGACAAAATCGATGGCAATCTATACAGAACACGAATAAGCCATCACACAGTGTGAAGGCACGCGCGGCCTATCAAAGACTCTGATGTTTACCTCATGAGGTGGGAAAAAGGCTAGAACACTAATGACCTCACGAGTAAATGCGGAGTATACCGAACGCGTGAAGAAAACTGGATGGTTTACATTTGCCGGAATAGTACCACACTCATCATGGCAAGCTACGGCTAGCATTCCGCTTCTACAAAAACAAAAATCCAGCAAAAACTAGAGACTGTTGCAAATGCTGTCATGCATTACCCCTATTTCAGAAAGCACAAATGACTACAAGCAAGTTTGGTCCCGACGAGGACCCAATTACCTGAAGTAGGTTACACCTGGGAGTTGGCAAGCCGCCATTAATTAATTACCTGCCTCATTAGCAACCCAAATGACCTCGAAATAGAATAGACCCGCAACAAGAAAATTGCGTAGTCTCACGATGCAACCCGCTACGAACATTAGTGTGCGGTTCTTACTCGCACTTTTTAGTTTTGCTTGCACAAAAAGCCTCTGTCATCAGGATGTACAGGTGCTGGTACCAGATGTCAAGAATACAAAAATTCGAATAAAAAAGGAAGGGGTAATGACACTTTACACGTACAGAGAAAGATTAGATAGGATAGGAAGCTTCAAGCAACGGCGAGGGGGCGAACGAGCGGGAACACTTTTATGGGAAGGGGCATGGGTGATAAGGCCTAAATAAAAATAGGTGTGGTTACGGTAACCCGACCTACCCTATTTTTAGGGGCCGACCCTATAACTTTTTTTATTACATTTGTCAAACAAACAACAAAAAAACAAAAAAAGAGTGCAGAAAACGCAACGAAAGCGACAGCGCTCGAGTCGCACACTTATTTCCCTGTCGAGTAGGTTTAATTTGTACACATTAGAAAAAAAAAGTTTTAAAAAAAAAGTGATTGCCTACCTTCCTACCCTATTTTTTTTTTTTTTTTTTTTTTTTTTGCCTAATGGGTGTGTTGGGAAACTTTCCTGTCAGTGTTGTTCTAACAAAATAAATACAAATAATCCATCAAATCAAGGATTTATTCGAGGTCAATTTTAAAGTTGAATTCCACCGACTTGATCTTAATCGTACGAGGTCAAAAAACGGATCACGAGACACCCCCCCTCAGTCCCTTCCCACACACAAGCTAACGGAATGGGCAGCAGTAGAAGACTAGGCCTGCTCTCAGTCTGGTGAATCGGTGAGCACTGTGAGTTACTCGTCTGCTTTCGAACAAAAGGGCCTCCAATAACAATTGGCAGTGATCCCAAAACACGTAAGCCAAGCTCCAGCGGTCAAGACTGCAATGCGCATCTCTATCCCTCCGAAGGGGCGCGAGTAGCCCACAAGCTGGCACTGTGTTGCACCGCAGGCTTTTCCACGCTACCTGAACCCTTGCCAAGCTCTGGCAGATAGCGGGAGAAAAGTTCGCCCCCTACCTCAAGCCCCTCTCTAATCACACCTGAGAATCCTCAATCCCTTTCTCTTCCTTCCTACCTGTGGAGAAGAAAGGAAAGAGTGCAAGTACAGCGGAAAAGAGAAGTGTGTAAACTCGTGCGGTCAACCGAACTGTCTGGATTCACCTCTGTGATGTAGTGATGCTGATGACGGATCTCATCTGTTGGCACTCGATGTTAGCGCGTAAGTTGCTCAACCACGCGTGTGTGTGTCTGTATGTGTGCGCGTGTGTATGTCAGTCTGCCTGTGTGCGTACATGAGGGTGCGTACGGTATGAATAATTATACCCGTGACACGTTTTGGTATACACAGGGTGTGCCAAGCGCACGGTCTCCAGCCTCTGGTGGGCTCATCAAGAACTGGTGCGACTTGTTGTTGCCAAATTACACCACGGCTGTATACCTGAGGGAAATGTGCAGTGTGCACCGCGCACGGGCCGAGGAGGCTTGTTGCTACACCGAGTTGTATACAATACCTACTACAGCACAAGTCTTGAAGGGCTGGTGTTGAACAGACTGCACAGGTTGGGTAACAAAGTAATACTTCACACCTCTTTTGTCTGAGACGCTGTTTATTTCTTCCAGCTGGGGAGATGACAATGCCGTCTCCTGTTGTTCCAGTTCAACTTGACTGCCATTGTTGTTTACAAGGATTTCTCGCGGTTTCGCATTTGGCCGGTTATTTTGGCACAATAACTGAGTGAGCCATGTCAGTTCTGCATCTGTGTGCGTGTGAGTGAGAGAGAGTGAGAGAGAGAGAGAGAGAGAGAGAGAGAGAGAGAGAGAGAGAGAGAGAGAGAGACAGGCGGTGGCCTAACGTGCAAAATGTTATTGCTTTGAAACCAAAAAAAGCTCAAATTAGCTGAGCAATGCGCGTGCGTGAGTGAGACAGAGAGGAGGGTAGTTTTGGTACTTTTACAGACAAAATGCCCTTGCTTTAAAAAAAATTATACCCAAATTAACAGAGCAATGAGCTTTAAAACTATCAATATCCACTTGCAAACTTTGTCAAAACAGGGTCACAATTGTTAAAGATGTAAGACTGCACTCACAAAGACAGGACCCAGCATGCAGGTGTAGATGTAACACTCACAGTTGAGAATGAAGCAAAATAAAAGATAAACATCAATTGCTGAACAACACTCCATTATTTTCCGAAATTTTGCAGACATTCTACAAGTACAATGCCAGACACAATTCACGAAAATGTGTGGTCTAAACAATGTCTTTAGTTTCAAAGGTGAAAGAAAGGAAGTAGAGTGTATGCTACAAGGTAGTGTTCTACAAATAGTATTTAAACAAAAAAGCTGTGTCAAAATACAACTAGATCTCACAATGGAATGGGGCTTAACAACCATACCAATCTAGCAGAAAAACGGACGATAGGAGACACTAAAACACTTTTAAGGGTGAGAGAAAACGCACATTTCAGAATCTACTCTCTCTGTATTGTTGGAAGACGCTGGTGTAGTGTCTTTGCACCACGGTCACATTCACATGACCAAGATGCCGTTCATAGCAAAGTCAGACTCAGAGTGGTACCATGTGGGTGCTGAATTCCCCTGTCCTGTCTTCGTGCCATGATGTCGTTATTTATAGCAGTCAACATGATGCTAGTATGGCTCCCCCCACCCCCCCCCCCCCCCCCCCACATACATTTGCGGAAGACTGCTCTGCATAGGTACCAAAGATTTTCTGGCAAAATGAGAAAGAGTCAGTGGTGTTTGGGACAAGGTGCAAATAATCAGTGCAGAACCGCCATGGTTTACTAGAATATAGGCTCTGCTCAGTCAAACTGAGCATCTGTTTGCTTTAGTGACTGAGGATGATTCTGTAGAGTTCCAGACTCAGAGACTTCTCATTCTTAGCCAACGCCACTGAAAAATAGTTTTCTGTGTGACTGAGTTCAGGTTTGGCCTGACCGTTCACCAGTTCAGTCAATGTGCCAAGGAAAGTTAAATGTCCTATGTCTCGATTTTTCCTGCATTATTTAGGAGGCATGAACTCTTATCGGAGTTCAGTGTGCGCTGTGCCGGGCCAGGTATGCAAACTTAGGCATGACTAATTAATGTGTAAACTGTAATACAAATTTAAAGAAAAGGCAATAATGCGTATTCAAGATATTGTACTTCTCCTTTTATTTGCTAGCATCTTACGGATACAATAAAGTGTGACTGATCTCAAAATGAAAGGAAAAGAAATCATCATTTAACTGAGGCAGTGTGCCACAGGAATTGTGATGTCCTTGTAATGTAAATTGTATTATCTGCTAATTATGTTTTGTTTGTTTCTTGAGTTCTTCCTATTCCTGGTTCCAACAAAAATAAGACTACGTGTATTAACCACAGTGCACTTTATTTTCTAAGCAACAAACCGGCATGAAGAGTTTCAGGTTACTTGCAAAACAACTTGAACAGGGTCTTATAGCAGACTAATATGGGATTAAAAAAAAAGCCACTAGCTTTATGATCATGACCGTGCATACTGATCCTGTTTCAGCAGTCTGGAAACAACCACCAGGCCCACAGCCTATTTGCCAGTGAATATATTAATCATGACTCTCCCTTCATTGGAACCCTGCCCAATAGCTGGAAGAACCCTGGTCTACATAATCCGTATCAAAGCCCTGGCAAAAACTACACTTCAGCTTGTACAAACTGCTTGCAGTAGGGTCCAAATGTCATAACATTTACTGCATTGCAATTGTTAGGATTTTTCCCCCAATAGCAGTAGATACTCAATATCACAGTATCAACATCACAAACCTCAAAATAAAATAAAAAGTAAACATGAAAGAAATAAAACACTAAACATGAACCGTCTTTGATGTGAAAAATGTGCAACTGCAAATGAACTGAAGAACAAATAACAGTATCATCCCCAGACCATTAGTTATTTTTAAAAGTTGAATATTCAAATCATCTGGAAGCTGTCATCAGGGTACTGATAAGCTCTGTGCTAAGGAAAAACTATGGTTTTCAAATGGTTAATGAAACATCTGGAACTGAACAAATCATCTTGAACCTGGGAGAAAAAGGCAATGGGACATTTGTCCCCCTCAACCAAATTCCGATGGGACATAGTCGAAAGCAAGAAGCGCCAAAGAGGCCTGTACGCGTTTTGACCAAAGATGCAAAATGGTGCAATTCTGTGCAAGAATTAGCCGCTATATCGTGTTATCTCTGTATGTGTGTGTGTAAAATGCCCAGTACGTATTTTTAATGCGCCCTTTGACGCACTGAAGGGAATTCTGATGGGACATTTTCAGATTTAATACGCCAATGGCACAGGGCACACAAGTAGATGAAACCCTGGTCATTCATGAACAGAAGTAATACACCCTTCTTTTTTGTTGTTGTATATTCTGACTCTGAGTGATTACTTTGAACATTGCATCATTTACATTTTGATAGGTCAAAAAGAAAAGAGGGAAGCATTTGGATCAAGAACAAAACAAACAAACAAAATAAACACACAAATATATCATTCCATCATTCTCCCTGAGGTCAGAGTGACAAAGTGAAATTCCTTACGTCAAAACATAAGAGAGTGCTAAAAGATGCCCTAAAGGGGAGGATAGCGTCATGTCTAAGATCTAATACAAAGAGTTACAGAGGAAACAACTAAGTGTTTTGAGGATGTAGTTCCTCGCAATGACTTTTCATGTGCAGTGGGAAATTACTGTTTAGGTCCCTGCCAGACTGAACGGACCTCATTTACATGATGTGTGAAGAGATGGTTAAGTTATGACATATCTGGGTTATGTAGTATAAAAAGGGAAACACCCAATCTTTTGATCTGTTACAGCCCAAGGATATCGACACCCACGAGTCCCAGCGTCTCGAGCGTATCCAGGCAGCCCGGCGAATAAAACGCACCAAGTCTGCTCACAGTCATCGGAGCTACTCCGTTGACTCACGTACGGAAGAGACGACGTCCACCTGTATACCAAACTGCTTCCGCCCTCACCAGCGATCTGATCGTGACCACCTGTATCGGTCACGCAATGATACCTCCGTCTCAGACTTTCCGTCACCAGACTCTAACCCACCATCATACGAAGGGGCCTATCAGGGCGCGGAGTTCAGGTCACGGTCTTGGTCTTCCAACACCAAGAGTTTGCCAGAGGACTGTTTGGAGAACCGAGAGGAGCGGACTGCTCTGCTAGTTGACATAGGACAACAAGGTCCAAGGTACTTTTTAGTTTTTTACCTTCTTTATAATTATACAAATGTATAGTTATACAAATGACAGTTCTCCTAATGATATTACAAAAGTAGAAACAGCCTGAAAGAAACCACCACTGGTTGTTGTGTAAGTATTAACTTAAACTCTTAACATGATGCATTGTTTTGTTCAACACCTTTAAATGTCCACTTAACAGCACTTAACACTAGTGTCTGGGTTATTCTCTAGGACTGTGAGTAAAAACTGAAATGTTGAATTTTAATGTCAAATGCTTTCCAATTCCATGCGACTTGTTTTTTAGCGGTGAATAGCCAGTGTTGTTGCCAGCCTAAGACAATAATAGGTCATTTGGACCTCCCTAAAAAAAAATAGGTCCAAATGTCCTGGCTTAAAAAAACCAATAGGTCCAAATTGTACCGCCATACCTTTCACACATGCAATGCAAAATAACTTACACTATTACAGTCCGGAGTTACATGTAAATCTATCTTTTGACGCAAAAACGACAATAAAGTCATTGAACAATGATAACACTTTATTATCTGATTCTCACAGAAATTAGTGTATGGCTAGGGATGTCGTTAGGCATCGGACATAGACCGATTAAGAGGCTCAAATGTCCGATTCACATAGCCGCATGGCGGTCAGATGCCCTATCGTTTTCAACTGAGCGCTGGCATTGTCCGATAATAACTCAATTGACAATTCCTTCGGACAGCGCGATATTCGATAGCGTTCCTTTCAAGATACACATTTTTAAAAAGCGACCAAGCACTCTCGCGTACAGGTGCACTGAAGTTATGCAGTGCGGATCTTGCGTTTGGGTGACACCCGTCTGCAGCACAGTCAAGTTAGGAGTATGGGAGACAACTCCAACTGACTAAGTCTTGCGTCTGCTTTTGCGTTCAGTTCGCTACATTTTGACAAAGCGCACCGAGTTATGCCACCGAAAAATAAAAATAAAGCCAGCCAAAGTTCAACAAAAGCTGAACACGTTTGACTATTCAACGGCATCCTGTGCTACATTAGGGCTAAAAACAGTGGGGAACACGGCGAGCGTCATTCTTGAAAATGAAAAAATTCTGACGTCCTATTGACATTTCTGAAAGCGGTCAAATGTCCTATTGATGCTGAAGAGCTAGGACATTTGTCCTATAGGTATGAATTTGAAGCAACATCCCTGTATGGCGCTCATTTGCTGATTTTTGGCAGTACACTTTGCGAGGAGAAAGAGCCTGACATTCCTGGCCTACCCTTTCCAATACAGTGCCCGGTGTGCGAATGTAGGGATCCTGCCTGATCTTCGCATTACCATGCCGTAGTATTATATTGATGAACTTTCCGCTGTTTGTGCCGTTTTCGATAAATAGGTACACCGGCTGGATCGGGTATTTCTGTGAACGCAGCCTTGAGTGTCAATGAGGACAAACATGGACTCGGCACCAAGTGCATTTTCACTCGTAGTGAACATGAGCATTTCGATCGGGGTTTGTTTTCCGACTTTTCAACTCCCATTCCATTCATTGCAGACCTTGTCCGCCTTGTACGAATATGTATCGGTCAGTTGACCACCAAAACGTAAAAACTATCGGTCCATCGACCGGACAAGGCTAGGTCCAATGGTCAAATCAGAAAGGAATGCGTCAGAGACCAAAGCCTGGCAACAACACTGAATAGCCCTACAGATAAAAAAAATTTTTTAATCATCATTATTATCATCAGCTGGTTACCATTTTGTTACAATGACATGCATTCTCAGTCCTTAAAATGTAACTTAAATGGCAAATCAAATGTATTCTCTTTACTGTTGTTATTAGTACTCCAGCAATACTAGTACTACCAGACAATCATTGAATCAACCCAAACATACTTTGTTACATAGTATACCTTTTTGTCTTTTTTTTCTTACATTAGAAAGGGCCACGCTTTCCTGCCTTGAGAATTCTCAAAATTAAATTGTACAAAATGTGCATGAAAGTCAATTAAACTAGGTGTTTTTTCATTCATTAAAAATTATGTGCATGCCTGTGAAGCTTCACATTCACAAAGCATAATGAAGATGTAGATTTCGTTTTACCTATCCAGGCAAAATATTATTAAAGTTGAATCAAAGAAAAAAGGAGTGATAACTTTACTAAGTTTGTATGCTGCTAATTACTAACTAGAACATTGTTGGTGAACTGTGATTGTAAGTGGCTTTCACAGCAATTAATTTCGCCCCACAGCTTATGTCAACCTTACTTTTTATATTTAGTCAAGTTTTGACTAAATATTTTAACATCGAGGGGGAATCGAAACGAGGGTCGTGGTGTATGTGCGTGCGTGTGTGTGTGTAGAGCGATTCAGACTAAACTACTGGACCGATCTTTATGAAATTTGACATGAGAGTTCCTGGGTATGAAATCCCCGAACGTTTTTTTCATTTTTTTGATAAATGTCTTTGATGACGTCATATCCGGCTTTTCGTGAAAGTTGAGGCGGCACTGTCACGCCCTCATTTTTCAACCAAATTGGTTGAAATTTTGGTCAAGTAATCTTCGACGAAGCCCGGACTTCGGTATTGCATTTCAGCTTGGTGGCTTAAAAATTAATTAATGACTTTGGTCATTAAAAATCTGAAAATTGTAAAAAAAAAAAAAATTTTATAAAACGATCCAAATTTACGTTTATCTTATTCTCCATCATTTGCTGATTCCAAAAACATATAAATATGTTATATTCGGATTAAAAACAAGCTCTGAAAATTAAATATATAAAAATTATTAATAATTATCAAAATTAAATTGTCCAAATCAATTTAAAAACACTTTCATCTTATTCCTTGTCGGTTCCTGATTCCAAAAACATATAGATATGATATGTTTGGATTAAAAACACGCTCAGAAAGTTAAAACAAAGAGAGGTACAGAAAAGCGTGCTATCCTTCTTAGCGCAACTACTACCCCGCTCTTCTTGTCAATTTCACTGCCTTTGCCATGAGCGGTGGACTGACGATGCTATGAGTATACGGTCTTGCTGAAAAATGGCATTGCGTTCAGTTTCATTCTGTGAGTTCGACAGCTACTTGACTAAATATTGTATTTTCGCCTTACGCGACTTGTTAGTCTTTACCAAAGCTACCCAGTACCATACACCACCATGAGACTACATTACTAGAAGCCGTGCAAGCGCAGCAACACACTCCAGAAAGTTCTCATTTAACCAGTGCCGCGAGCACAGCCTAAAGAATTAGACCAGCCATGCATGTCAGCCCAGGTGCCATGGGCCAGTCAACGGTATTGGTAATGGTTGTGGGACCAATCAATTCTTACAACGCACTCTTTGGAATTCAACTGAGTTATGTGAAACAGATTGGATTCGTCATTGAATAATTTATAGTAGACACTGGAAACGCTGTTGACATACTACACCGGGTGGACAACGCGAATTTCATTTCAAAACGTCCCCTTCATCTCGAAAGCCGGTTTTTGATCGCGTGCGTGACCATGCATCTGAAAGCGGTATTATTGCTGTGTGATGTGAAAACGAAGTTACCAGAAACGACAGCAATGGAAATTGATCTTATGTGCTACATATTCAGTGGATAGCAAATGGGAAGGTTGCAAACCTTACACAGTGACTGCTCTTGCAGCTGCGGCTGCTGAGCCAGTCTCGCTGATAGTGATAATGGCAGCGCTCGTGTCCGCCATTTTGGAGCCTATGTGAGTCACATTTTTCTTTCCACTATGAAAGCTAACTCTGCTTGATAGCTTTTGATACCGTGTTCCGTTGCAGTCTTTGCAACTGACTTCGACGTTTGTTTTCACTATTTGCAAATTACTTACCTCAAAGTTATTTAGGAAACAACTCAAGCCAGTCCAGGGCGGTCTTTTCTTCTCATGCGGCAGCTTATCATAGGGCGTCAGGTAGGGCAGAGGATCGCGTGCTGCGAACAAAGCCAACAAATTCGGGGGAAGATACTGCGTCATTTTGAAATGCTTCTTTCTCGTTCACCACGGTGTACCATGAAATGTTTAAATCGGCCACTAATTCCACCTAACTGGAGTACGTCGTCTGACGCCGCTTGTTGTTTTCACATGTGTTACCACGTCCCTGTGTTTCTGCTTCCTCGCACGCACAGCGCTATCGATTAACGTTGCAAGCCGAGCGACGTACCATACAGACTAGGGTAAGGCAAGTATGCCGCAGTAAATGAGTTATAGTTCCGATGATAATTATTTTCATAAATAAAACGTAAACGTTTATTGCCACGATGATTTAATTTTGAAAACATAATGAGTATGTTAACATTTTGAAAACAAAGATAAATTTGGACACTGACCGGAATTGTTTATGTTGATGGAGCGAATCCGATTGGTCGGTGCTATACTTTGCCAAAATTTGCCCAGTGCTTTTACTTCAAAGGTATTGTTTTCTTGGTGTGCAATCCCGCTCGGACTCAATGTGTCTTGAATGCGATTTCCCCTTTCAAAACGAACTGCTTATGTGTGCTTGTTTGTCGCGAACCAATCGGCTTTTTGTGTAATCCAAAGCATCGCTCTTTGAGGCCTCGGGGCTGGCACTGCATGCGGTGAGCGTTGTGTGTATGAGACTCGGTGCTTTGCTTAGAATAGTAGCTAGCGTGAGCGCTGGGACGTGTGTTGTTTGGTGAAAATAGGTGTAGTTGCCTATCACGAATGGCTTTTTTGCTTTGCTCGGAATATCATGTAGAACGTAGCCGTGTTTCGCTATGGTGTGCACTACATTTGACGCATGGAAATGACAGTCCTGCAAGTGCGTGTGACGTCAAAATAATCGATTCCATCCGGGGAACAAGAGTATTATTTTTGTCCGCCATTTTGTCGATTTATAATAATCGAATGTGCTGAAAATTCCGGCCTTAGGGCCGCGGTAGATGCCTGGGAGTACCCCTACCCTGCATGGGTGCATATGCGAGACCCACACCTAGACTAGCAAGATGGAAGTGGCTATGGCAGGGTTGGAGGGCAACGGGGGCCCAGTTGCGCACTACCGAGACAGCTACCAGAAACCGCTGCTCTCACTCTCTAACCTTCCCAATTCCAGGTCCTATCCAAAGCTGTCCGACGAAGACAATGTTAATCTGGACGATGGGATGGGCCCACCCGGGAGCGACTATGA
>NC_090251.1:40981321-41007291 GCF_037325665.1 Littorina saxatilis | reverse complement strand
ACCCGGGAGCGACTATGACTGCTGTGAGCGGGTAGTGATCAACGTCAGCGGTCTGAGGTTCGAGACGCAGCTGCAAACACTACAACAATTTCCAGATACGCTCCTCGGAAGCCCACAAAAACGAAATCGCTACTATGACCCCCTTCGGAACGAATACTTCTTCGACAGGAATCGCCCTAGTTTCGATGCAATACTCTACTTCTACCAAAGTGGAGGAAGGCTGAGGAGACCTGTGAATGTGCCAATAGATGTGTTTTCTGAAGAGATCAAGTTCTATGAGCTTGGGGAGCATGCATTCGAGAGGTACCGAGAGGATGAAGGATTTATTAAAGAAGAGGAGAAGCCACTTCCACAAAATGAGTTTCAAAGGCGGGTATGGCTACTCTTTGAATATCCAGAAAGCTCAACTGCAGCCAGACTGATTGCCATTTTTTCTGTGGTGATCATCTTACTGTCCATTGTGATATTCTGTTTGGAGACATTACCAGATTTCAAACACTACCGAGTGATGAATGCTACAAACAACATTACTGGAGATTCATTACAAGAAGATGACATCCCCAAATTCAATGAACCCTTTTTCATCATTGAGACTTGTTGCATCATCTGGTTTACGTTTGAATTAATGGTTCGGTTTGCTTCCTGTCCAGAGAAGTTGGGCTTCTTTAAAAACATTATGAATTGCATTGACATCATTGCCATCATTCCATACTTTATCACCCTTGGCACAGTTGTGGCAGATGAGAGCAAGAGCAATAACCAAGCAATGTCTTTGGCTATTTTGAGGGTCATCAGGCTAGTGCGAGTGTTTCGAATCTTCAAATTGTCAAGACATTCAAAGGGACTGCAAATCCTGGGACAGACACTGAAAGCTAGTATGCGAGAACTGGGATTGCTGATATTCTTCCTGTTCATAGGAGTAATCTTGTTTTCCAGTGCAGTGTATTTTGCAGAGGCTGATGCTGACCAGACACATTTCAGAAGTATTCCAGATGCTTTCTGGTGGGCAGTCGTTACCATGACAACTGTGGGTTATGGAGACATGAGACCTATAGGTGTGTGGGGGAAATTGGTGGGCTCCCTCTGTGCAATTGCTGGTGTGCTTACAATCGCGTTGCCAGTTCCTGTCATAGTGTCAAACTTCAATTACTTCTATCATCGAGAAGGTGAAGGTGGTGATAAAGGAACGTACAAGCATGTCCAATCTTGTCCAAACTACCCTGAAAAGAAAGGCTCTATTGATTCAGATTGTGGCTCAGATATAATGGAAATGGAGGAAGGAAACAGTGTGTCACTAACAGACAAGACAAAAGAAAATCATGCAGTAAAAGCAAACAATCCCACAAGCGCCAATAATTTTGGAATGGAAACCGATGTATGAGTTGATGACACACCCAGCCCTTGTTTGGTTTTATTTTCCAAATGATTGGTGTTCATTTCCACGATCATCACAGGATGCATTCTTGCCATCTCCATAATAGGAAGTGGTTGTCAAAGACTTCATTTCACAGCATTGAAGTTTGTTCTGTCATCTGTGACATCCTTCGATGTGTATTCAATCTTTAGTTGCGGAACTAGCAACAGAGCAAAGTACTTATGGTAGAAGTTTCCTTCAGCAAGAAGTGTCAAGCTGGTATATCATGTGTATTCTTACAAAATACCTTGTGTGAATGGCGATGCTGAGATAACTGTGTCGGGCAAGATACCCTTGGATACATGTGAGGACTGTCGAATGCTGCAGGAACTTCATGGTCAGTGTACAGTGCTGGAGGCAAGGAGATGGTACGAAAAGATTTTATCCCATTGTTATAGAGTGTTTCCCTAGCTTTTCATTCCAGTTTTTATTGTTTTACCTTACTAGACTTGCTGAAAATACTAGAATTTACCGCCACTTTTTCTTCTCACTACCACCTTTACACAAAACTGGTATTGATGCCGGTTTATTTGAGTTTGTGAATTTTCGCCTATCCGATTATTTTCTGACCGGAAGTGTTGGAAGCCACTCACAAATCTGGTAGCACGTATTTCCTATGCCAAAGGCTTTACTGATATTGTCAACATGAGAAAACGGTGGAGAGAATTCCATTGTTGGCACTTGTTAGAAAATGCTTGACTGTCAGTGTTGAAAGTGTTCTTAGCAGGATTACTGTTTTCTTTTGGATGACTGTGTCAGTCAAACAACTGTTGAAACTATGCACAAAGCTGACGTGGGACAATCTACTAATGAATGAAATTAACACTTGATTCCGTGGATCCCTTTTATTTGCTCTCGTAAAGGTGATACATGCTTCTCTCTACCTGGAACTCATACAAGTTTCCAAGTTTTCCACTGCTTCTTATGCACCTTCAGATCAGTGCGATGGATAAAAAATACACAGCTGAGTTTACATTCCCTTGGAGACTTGACCGAAAAGACCCTCCTTTTCCAGCATCTCTCTTCGACATCAGTACCTCTCTCCGCCCACCTACCCAACCATCCCTCCCCCTACCTACCCATCAGTCGTGCCCACTGGTTACCTTTCGAACCCAAGTCTGCTGACATGCACCTCCACCCAAGGCTGTCAACACAAACAGGTGTACCTCCTAAACGACCTGCACCACCATGTCACCAAGGATCACGGCTCAGCCCCTCTGTCCCCTATCTTTGGACACCTAGACAGGGTCTGAAGTCATGGCAGATAGGGATGTGTGGATTATGGACCTCGGGTGAGAAAGAGCTGATCCTCGACCTCCGCCAGGTGTGTCACAGCCCTTGCCAAGCTAACTTTCCATGCCACAGGTAAGTCTGTACAGGTGTGTATTACAAAAAAGTAATAGAATTACCTAAAATGGTTGTCACATTGGGCTTTGATGCAGTTATAGTACTTCGAGTTTGACAGAAGTTTAGGTGAAAATGTGCTCATAATATGATTATGATTATGGTTCAACTTCAAATGTAAAATCATAAAATTAAATGTCAGACCTGGGGATAATTTAGTTGTTGTTGTCTTTAAATTCTCTCTCTCTCTCTCTAAATTCTCTCTAAATTCTCTCTCTCTCTCTCTCTCTCTCTCTCTCTCTCTCTCTCTCTCTCTCTCTCTCTCTCTCTCTCTCTCTCTCTCTCTCTCTCTCTCTCTCTCTCTCTTTATCGTGGAATGATCACGTTACAGGAGTTTGTAAAGTACTCTCCAAGAGGCTTTACTTGTTGTCCAGAATAAAACACTTCTTGAACAGGCATGGTACTGCAGGCAACTTTTCTTTAACGCTCACATTCAATCGATCATTGATCATCAACACTATGGGATTGTGCGAGTGCAAAAACTCTGAAACCTTTATTTAGTATACATAAAAGAGCAATCAAAGTTATTTTATTACAAGTCTCGGTTTCCAACGAAGACTATAAACTTTTAAACATTCTTCCTCCTAAATCAAGACTCATGTACAATAAAGGCGTTTTAATGCATAAACGCATAATTGGAAGAGCGCCTGCACCTCTTTCTTCTCAATTCACTTCCCACAATTTAAGAGACCCGACAAAAATGTATGCTCCTCGACCTCGTATAGATCTTTTTAAGTCCAGCCTACTTTTTTCGGGGACTAATCTTTGGAATTCACTTACAAGCGGTCTCAAACATTCTCTCAATGCCAAGACTTTTAAAGACAGATATTTCTCATTTCTATACATGGCACATTTCGTTCTCACTTAGCCTGAACATGTTTATATTGTTGATCAATGCCTTATAAAATTGTACCTTTTTACACGTTTCAGTAGATAAATGTACCTAATTAATTTCATAACATGACTTATGTAACGATGCTACATTGCTATTACTTGCAACGTAGGAACTTTGCTTCAATCATTGACTCCTCAGTTTCACGGATTTTTTCTTCCCTCGAAGTTTCACACGTTTTTTGTTGCTTGAAACAGTTTTCATTATACCTTTGACAATAATATGTCATGTTCGTTTGTATACGTATATATTTGTGTTTGTTTGTTTAGTCTGTTAATCGTTTGCTTGTTTGTCGTTTGTTTTTATTACTTCTTTAATTGATATTCCAAAAATTTTTAAAACGTATTATCATTACATTAAACCCTCCCATGGGCGAGGGCTGGATGTAAAAAAGCACCTGTTCAGTGTTTGCTTATGCCATTACCCTCGTTAATAAAGAATTTGTCAATGTCATTGTCATTGTCTCTCTCTCTCTCTCTCTCTCTCTCTCTCTCTCTCTCTCTCTCTCTCTCTCTCTCTCTCTCTCTCTCTCTCTCTCTCTCTCTCTCTCTCTCTCTCTCTCTCTCTCTCTCTCTCTCTCTGGCAAAAAAAAGGTGTGGTTACGGTAACATAGCCAAAAAAATAGGGTAGGAAGGTAGGCAATCACTTTTTTTTAACGTTTTTTTCTAATGTGTACAAATTAAACCTACTTGACAGGGAAATAAGTGTGCGACTCGGGCGATTTTGCTTTCATTGCGTTTCCTGCACTCGGGTTTTTTTGGTTTTTTTTTGTTTTGACAAATGTAATAAAAAGTTATAGGGTCGGCCCCTAAAAATAGGGTAGATCGGGTTACCGTAACCACACCTATTTTTTTTTTAGGCCTTACCATAAAGTCTTAATCAAAAACTCCCTATAGTTTCAGAGATACAGACACTTTTGTGAAGCACTGGGTCGTCCACGACCCAGGAAGCACGGTAAACTAAAGGTTAAAATTTGAGAACCAAAATGTGTGTGTGTAAGGGAAGAATAAGACTAAGAGACACAGACAGCCAGACAGAGAACGTGAGAGAAAGAACACAGGAGTAAAAATAAATGACGTCATAAATCATCATGACAATTTAATACACTGTACATCATTGTGCCGTCATTCCGTGCTTTCATTATACCATCCTGAAGAAGGTAGTTTGTCGCTGCCTAAATATTGACAAAGAAAGACCTAACCTTGTTACTGCTGTGTCCTTTTTTTGTTTTAAAAATATTTAAAACACAATAAAAGACAAAATCAGATTGCAGCATTGCTGCCAATTTCACATCTAATTCCAAATAAGTGACATGACCATAGCAATTAGCATTCAATTCTTTTTTTGAAATTTGTTTTAAGTTCAACTTAAAGGCTACGATGTACATGCCATTGCCAGGTAGCCAAGTTCAAGGACTGAGGGAGTGTCCAACTCCAGAGCTAGACTGAAGGTATAGTGGCCACCAAATTTGTGTGTGGGCATGACATGAATTTGTCAAAAGTGAAGTCAAGCACACTCTGCTGGCGTCTATGGCTTCCCTTAGTGGGGTTCTGTCAATGTCTTGAGCCTTCTGAGCCTTCTTGTCAGTAACTGTTGTTAATGTTATGTTATGTTATGGTCAGCCTAATCATCTGAGTAAAGAGTGTATTGAGTTCTCTGACCGGAGCTGTCTTCTGTCTTAATGTAGCTATCTTCTGTCAGACACAGTACGCCTCCCGTAAACCATCACAGATACTGTCAGGCTTTTACACACAGTACAAACACCCTTTCATTTACACACTCACTGCTTTTGAACATCCTAGTTAAACAGTATTTCTAACTTGTTTGTTCTAAGCTACCTGTCTCAAGTCAAAATAAAGGGTTAAATTAATGGTTGTGCCTTTTTGGTTGTGTGGACATCTTTACACAAAAGGATGGTGTAAAGTAACATGTATACAGAAGGCTCCGAAGATCTGCAGGTCTATTTGATGGGTAATTTCTCTTAAATTATTTAGCTCATAAACCCTGAACAGACTAGTATGTGTTGTTTTTAGCATTATTATGTGCTGCATATGGTTTCAGTAAAAAAAACAAGGTGATGTATGTTATTGTTACATTTACACCAAAATGTCCCAACAGTGGTCCTTCTGAGGTAAATGTTGCCATTCAGTGTGCTTGTTTTCATACATGTTGAAACAAAGGTTTGGTCTTGCTGGTTGTTCTTAAGCACTGATAAGTTATCTTCTGTCTCTAAAACAAATTCATTGTAATTTCCAAGTATTCTCAGAATGAAAACATGTTACATTTACACCCTTGTCAGAAGGCCTCACTTAAGTCTCTCTACAAGCCAACAGGTGCAAGCACTAGGAATCATGTGACCATAGTTTAACTACCAGGTGTCTGAGGTATAAGAAAACACACACTTTTGTGTATTATGGCATTATTTAAAGACTGTGACAAAATTTGTTTGGGCAAGTAGATACAATTTCATTTACACCAGACGCATATTTTTAACTTAGAAGTACAATTAAATTACATCAAACACAACTTTTTCGCTCAATTCAAAAAAAATTACAATCATCCTACCTAATGTCGTAATGACCTTCCTCTGCAATGATTTTTAAGTAAGTTTGACCAGAAAATTTTTTAAGATAGTTTCCCTTTTAGACTCACATGCGAAGCAAAAGTGAGTCTATGTACTCACCCGAGTCGTCCGTCCGTCCGTCCGTCCGTCCGTCCGTCCGTCCGTCCGTCCGTCCGGAAAACTTTAACGTTGGATATTTCTTGGACACTATTCAGTCTATCAGTACCAAATTTGGCAAGATGGTGTATGATGACAAGGCCCCAAAAAACATACATAGCATCTTGACCTTGCTTCAAGGTCAAGGTCGCAGGGGCCATAAATGTTGTCTAAAAAACAGCTATTTTTCCCATTTTCTCTGAAGTTTTTGAGATTTAATACCTCACCTATATATGATATATAGGGCAAAGTAAGCCCCATCTTTTGATACCAGTTTGGTTTACCTTGCGTCAAGGTCACAGGAGCTCTTCAAAGTTGGATTGTATACATATTTTGAAGTGACCTTGACCCTGAACTATGGAAGATAACTGTTTCAAACTTAAAAATTATGTGGGGCACATGTTATGCTTTCATCATGAGACACATTTGGTTACATATGATCAAGGTCAAGGTCACTTTGACCCTTATGAAATGTGACCAAAATAAGGTAGTGAACCACTAAAAGTGACCATATCTCATGGTAGAAAGAGCCAATAAGCACCATTGTACTTCCTATGTCTTGAATTAACAGCTTTGTGTTGCATGACCTTGGATGATCTTGACCTTGGGTCAAGGTCACATGTATTTTGGTAGGAAAAATGTGTAAAGCAGTTCTTAGTGTATGATGTCATTGCTAGGTTTAGCTGAAGGTCAAGGTCATGTAAAGGTCAAGGTCAAGCATGTGAGTCGTATGGGCTTTGCCCTTCTTGTTTCATGATTATTTACACCAAATGTAACATACAGACTAAACAAGTCGCGTAAGGCGAAAATACAATATTTAGTCAAGTAGCTGTCGAACTCACAGAATGAAACTGAACGCAATGCCATTTTTCAGCAAGACCGTATACTCGTAGCATCGTCAGTCCACCGCTCATGGCAAAGGCAGTGAAATTGACAAGAAGAGCGGGGTAGTAGTTGCGCTAAGAAGGATAGCACGCTTTTCTGTACCTCTCTTTGTTTTAACTTTCTGAGCGTGTTTTTAATCCAAACATATCATATCTATATGTTTTTGGAATCAGGAACCGACAAGGAATAAGATGAAAGTGTTTTTAAATTGATTTGGACAATTTAATTTTGATAATAATTTTTATATATTTAATTTTCAGAGCTTGTTTTTAATGCGAATATAACATATTTATATGTTTTTGGAATCAGCAAATGATGGAGAATAAGATAAACGTAAATTTGGATCGTTTTATAAATTTTTATTTTTTTTTACAATTTTCACAGATTTTTAATGACCAAAGTCATTAATTAATTTTTAAGCCACCAAGCTGAAATGCAATACCGAAGTCCGGGCTTCGTCGAAGATTACTTGACCAAAATTTCAACCAATTTGGTTGAAAAATGAGGGCGTGACAGTGCCGCCTCAACTTTCACGAAAAGCCGGATATGACGTCATCAAAGACATTTATCAAAATAATGAAAAAAACGTTCGGGGATTTCATACCCAGGAACTCTCATGTCAAATTTCATAAAGATCGGTCCAGTAGTTTAGTCTGAATCGCTCTACACACACACACACACACACACAGACACACAGACACACGCACATACACCACGACCCTCGTTTCGATTCCCCCTCGATGTTAAAATATTTAGTCAAAACTTGACTAAATATAAAAAGAACGCTCAAAATCCAAAACCTATGTTCAGATCAAACTTTTAATAATCTAACATATGTTTCTCCATCCATTTCTGGACCTATTAAAATTAGATTGAGATTATACCCTTATCAGTAACTTGGTTATTCAATGCATAACGCCTTGTGTGCCAAAAAAGGTGCTTTTTTTCTTGAACAAAGTCAATTTTCTCAGCATCCAGGCGACTAACAGACATAAATTTGGTATGGATAGAATCTGCATGAGGAATACTTCATAAAGTAACTGTATTGTTTATATTGTAGTCATTTAAAAACAGAATAAAATACAAAGTAATAAAAGTATCCAGAACAGGATTTTTGCATTTGGACACCTTGACAGATTCCTGACCATATGAGCCAATGTCAAAAGGTGCTGTGGGTACGCTAGGTATTTTATAAGTTCTGTAACTATTTACTGAATGTACACTCAGATGGAACTTTTGGTTTTTCTGAGAGATTAATGAATAAAGATGATCGCAGAGAAAAACCAAAGACTAACTATAAACAGTTAAAATTCTGCTCCTCATTCATTACGCAAATTAGTGCTTTTTAGGGACGTATTTTGACAAGGTGTTTGAGTACTCTCGATAGTTTTAGAAAAAATGCTAATAAGCTTTTTTCTGGGCAGTTGGATTTAAACCAAATGATTGCATGAACCCCAATACATAGTTCTGTGTGTTTTTCTTCCCATTTGTCCGCTTTTTAAAAAAATTATTAAAGTTTGAAAATTGCGTGTCTAGCGTGACTCTTTGCGTCACAAAAACTCAAACTTTAAAAAAGCTTCCAAAAAATGTTGTTGTTCAACTAGATACACAAAAGAACCACTTTTGAACAAAAACTGTCGGTGAAAAGGAAAAACAATGAAAATAACCACTATATTTTGAAGTTTGGTACCATTTCTGGCTAATTTAAGCTTTGTCGTCACAATGTCACACTAGACACTTTTTTTTTATCAAATTTCCTTTTTTTTCCACAAAATTTTTAATTTCTGTCTTTTTTTTGCTAGCAGTCAGAAGCAAATCAAATGACTGCTTCATGATCACAGTTTTTGAAAAGAAGAAACAAAAAGGAATTGTCATTATTGTGGAAGTTTCAAAGATGTAGCCCCAAAAACATAAAAAAACAATGATACATTTTTTTCTCCTCATTAAGACAGACCTGCTATGACCTTGCTATTTCACAAGAGTAAACCAAATTGAGCATCAGGATTGGATATTATCTCTACAAAGAAGTGTGTGACGTTTAAAAGCTGTTGCTTTAAAACTTTTCGAGAAAATACCAATTTATCACTTTCTGACCCAATACGACCCCGCCGTGACCTTGAAATGTGACGAAGGTCAACTACTCTCTCACCATGTCTGGAGGTCATGCAATCATACAAGTATGTGAAGTTTCAAAGCTTTGACTTCAACAATATCTGAGAAAACCTCAAATTAAAGAACTTTTGTATGGAGCACATACCGTTTGTGACTGTGATAGCAATAAATAAATTCATGTTGCTAACATACACATTTTATGCGCTTTTACCTTGATTATATTTAATCTACACCCCAATACTCATATGCGAGCTCAGTAGAATTTAGTAGAAATGAAAGTTCTAGAAAAAAATGGAAAAAAATCAGGTTTATGTCCTTACATGCCACAAGAGACACTCGTCAAGCCTCAACTTAACGGCCAAATAACACAGCCGTTGTGAAAGATTTTCCCTTTTCTCCTTTAGAAACTATATACTGAATATGTTAAGCAACTCAAAACACCAGTCATTTTACTTTGGATGTACTTTGATTTTCGAAGCTGTCAGGCAGCACCTTTTGACATTGGCTCATATATATATATATTTAGTACATGTATGTAATGATGTATTACATTTACAGTGGAATTTTATTTGACTCCTTGAAACTAAGCATGTTAAAGTTGAAGTAACATACCACACGTACAACAACTTGTTTAAAGAATATAAAATTTACAAAGAACTTGCTCTTGGGGTATATCGTTTGGTGCAGTAGTGCTGTTACGGCCTCATTCTTAGTTCACACATAGCTAAGCTTAATGTAATTATAGAATTTACACAGTGTTCGGTGCAATCATGCAGAAAGAGCATACTAATTTATTGACACAAGGTGCTTAAGCACTCCACTGCCCCCTTACCTGTAGGTCATACTTCAGCGCCACATGAGTGCACAGAATGCCATAGTGTGAGTTGGAACTTAAGACTAAGAGGGATTATGTGAGCCCTTGGGTAAATAGCAAGACTGCAGTTTTGCTGAGAGTATAACTGTTTTAAAGTGTGTTTGGAAATCTGATTTGCTTGCTTTTAATCCTTGCTGGTTCAAGTGTTACTGTTACACTGTTCTTCTTGTGCTTCTTACTCTTAGTACAAATCTGTGTTTTGTAAACTGTCTTTGTGAAACGGTGAAGCCCTAACTTTGAGCGAAAGTATCAAAGCCACTTGTCTTAATTATGTGAACTAACCCCTGTCATTAATATTCGCCTAGGAAGGAATACCGTGGTCCCCCTCCCCCCTGTAAGACTTTCAGAAGTTTGAGAAAATCAGGTCTCAAGAAAGATTGTTCTCTACTGAATTGAAGCCCTGGCTAAAAGCCAACATTTGATTAAAGTTAAACACACCCATGGGAAGAGTAATCCTTCCCCAGTGTGTGTTTGTGTGTGTGTGTGTGTGGGACGGGCTTTATGATTTGGTTTAAACCGTATGCCAGCAGACGCAATAACAAAGTTAACAACAAAATTAGAAGGAAGTAAAAAGAATGTGAAAAAAACACCAAAAAGGTAACAGCACAATCAAAGAGAAGAGGGTAACTGCAATGAGAAGCAAGGAGAGGTAAGTCTAATGAAAGGCACATGTTGCAGCCAAGGGGGAACCTTGGTTTGCTGAAGTGCTTCCAAATTCTGTGGACTTCCTGCTAGGCAGGCTTGCACACAGAAGGCCTGTGGGGCATCGCTTCTGAAATACAGGCAGACAAGCAGGGAAAATTGTGAACAGACTTTGGCACTTCCATAACACCAGACTCATGCCAAGCAGACATGCATACTTGTTTGCCTTGTGTAAGCCGTGGCAATTGCTTTCCACTGCTTTCATGAAAGAGAGTCTTAGTTTTGTGAGAAGGCTTGCTTTCAAAGCTTTTTTTGTTGTTGCAAAATGCGGCTGTATGGATTTGCTATCGAGGAACAGACTGGGCAATGAAAAATTCTACTTTTTTTTTTTATTTCAAAGAACCTTCTTATTGGTAGTCCCTGCAGAATCTTACTGGGAAAGCAGATTGCAAATAATTGAAACTCCTAAAGACTGAAGTTTTCTTTTAGGAACGCATAAATTTCTGTAAATTTTGCAAATTATAGTATGGTCGACCTGCCTTTGCAGGTGACAACCCCCTGTCTATTACGACCTGCCTAAGGATCTCTGACAAGTCTTTTTTCTATATAATTCACCTTTCTATAGCAATCACCTGCCCATAACAACCACTTTTGGTTGATCCCTTGGATGGTCGTTAGCAGACTGTCTCACTCTTTATCATTTCCTTCATGTTAAATACATACATGTACATGTTACACTACAGCAACTGATTGCTTTTAAAAAACATGCAGACATTTAGGCCAAGCTGAGTTTCAGTACTTGATATGCTTTAAATCAATAAATGACTTGAAAGCATTCTTGCATTCTTGCTCTGTATACTATAATTAATTTGTAGCAAGAATTTTATATACATCTTATGGAATCAAGATGAGTCTCAGACACTGCCTCTTAGGCGTGTTCTACTTTTCTGGTTGATACATATATATATATATATGTGAAAAGAAACATCATGCAGTTTTCTTGTCCGAACCAGCAAGTGATCGTTTCAATTCATGGTTTGTTATGTTTCGTGCCACGTTATCAAACTAGTAACAACAGCAACATGCATCATGTGCAAAATGTCACCACCTGGTGAGATGTATTGAAATTCAAACTAACTGCAGTTGTGCATACATTTGTGCTATGTAAATTTCATTTATGTTTGATCCAGATGCAGCTGATGTTTATCCTCTCCTGTTTTTGTTGAATGACGTAAATACATGAGTCATTACTTTGCAGGTGGAGCACAAAGGTTGTATTCAGCGAAGTCGTGCTAAGCATCATGCATCTGTGAAAGTTATACTCGTTTATGTATACAGCTATGCATACTGCTATGAAGCAGTCATAATAATATATGCACAAGTGCTCAGACCAGATGTGAATGTTTCAGGTGCTGGTACAGCCAAGGACGTCGCTGTCCGCGAGGACATCAGCACTGCCAAGTCCTGGTTGTGGATATCCTTCACCTTCACCTCAGCTGTTCTTGCGTGTGTGCTGCACAGCTCCAACCCTCGGCGCCGCTGCTGTTGTCCAGCCATAGATACGAGCCACCGTCTTCGTGTCAGCCTTGGCCTTTGTCTTCACATCAGCTGGGGTCTCATCATGATCCCTCCCTCTGGACCTCACCGTCCCTGGCCTGAAGGAACTGTTGAGTCATCTGGGAAAGGAGCAATAGAGCGGAGCCTATCCAAGGATTAGCAGCTTTATCCTTGACGGTCAGCTGCTTGACCTTGGTGTCCAGAGAGATGACCTTGGCACTGAGCTGTGGCTTGGCGTCCTGCATTACAGACCTGACCTCATCCGTGACTGTTACATGACCCGTGTTTTACTTTAGCGAGCTAGATGTGCATGTCTTTCGAGATCAGTCCTTATTTATTTCCTAGGTGATGTTTCTTGGGATCTTTTTTCCTACTTCTGTGTTAATGCGTACATGCTTTTACGTGAGTGTCCCATGCACACATAAAAAACATTTGTGGTAGCTACAACTTGAATCCATGTCGCAGTGAAGGTATCTCACTGCTTATTCGTCTCTTCCGTGGTCTGTACGCCCTACAACGATCAGATCAGCTTGACCTCTGTCTTTACCTTGGCTGCCGTTGTCAAGGCCATTTGTCAATTGTTGGGAAACATAGCTTTCATTCGTTCGTCTAGTCTGAGCCTGTCGTGATAGGCAGAACTCGGATGTTTCAACAAGTCTTTCATGGTGGCTATGTAGCAGGCATGACAACTGCGTCACAGCATTTCGTCCGTGCTGCGGAGCGGAGCCTCAGGTGTCGACGCAGTGACAGGCCACCACATCAGTTTCTCTTCAGAGACCTCCACTCTTGTTTCCTTTTCTTCTTCATCCTTGCTTCCAACAGCTTCCTACGTGTTCAGCTGAGTGTTGCCGGGCCTGAAAAGATCGTCTCTCGTCTCATCGGACAGTCGTTGTTATGAAGGGTGATGATCTGTGACTTTATGCAATCTCCTGTTGATGTTGATACTTTTTTTGTTTGTTAAAATTTTCATGTTTCATCTTCTTTTCTTTCTTTTTTTTTTCTTCTTTTTTTTTCCTTTGTCAAAAGACTCAGGGCTATAAAACATGGCATGTACATTTGAGGATTATATGCACTGAAATAGGCTGTGTGATGTTAGTGTTACAAGAGTTGTGCTGCTTGGCCAGAAAAGGCTCCCACATTGTTAACTTTTTAGAGAACATCTTGAATACTTGTTTTGCAATTTCAACATTAAGCAGACACAAAGCCTCAGTTTAAAGACTGATCTCAAAGGAGAAACAGCAAGATTTTGTTTGGTTTAAGCTGATAAGAAAATTACAACTAGATTGCTCTGAATATGAACAAATTATCTTGTCTTGCACTTCAGCCACTTGTGCATGCATGCATGCATTATATATCCACCACCCCCCACCCCACCCCCCTTACCATCATCCCCCCTCATTTGATTTATGAAGGTGCATACAAACACACGTACACATACAATCCTTGTAAGCAAATCATGGGATGGAAGCTTCTACGTGGCAAGACCAAGGAACAAGTGAAGTAGAAGGGAGTAAACAAGCAAGACAAGAATGCTCCCCCTGCAGACACGGGGAATACAAGCAGGGAGGGGTGTTGCAGGTCCTTGGGATCAATGGGGGAGATGGATGAGCAAGCATTACAAAAGAGCTTCCCTACCAGGAAACAGATACCCAGTTGCACAAGGGGAGGGCCCAAGTTCTTGCGTCGATTCAGAAAACAGACGAGAGAGGAGAAAACTTGAGGAAATAGGAGGGGGCGGAAAGACAAAGAAAGGGACGAGGGCGGGTGGTTTAGAAAGAGACAGGAGATTTGTGGTAGAGAAAAGTCTGTAAGCACGTAGGGGAAATGAAGACAAGCCAGTCGACCATCTATATGCAAACATGGTGTTTCTCTCTGTGTGTAGGCCTGCCGAATTATTGATCTCTTCAGAACTACGTCAAGAGAGCCACTTAATTGGATGAGACCGGAGGAGGGAAGACTGTGTGGGGAGATGGCAGGGGCAGCTGTAGATATGTACTTAACATTAGCAATCCATTACTATAGTGGTACTTAAGGCATAATCTAATTATCACTAAGAATCCATTGATACAATAGTTTTAGTTTTCCTATGGTAATGTTAGTCCTTGTTTCTCAACTTAAAAAAAACAACTTGGGGGGGGGGGGGGGGGGTGTGGGGGGTTGGTTGTTTTACACCTTGTACATGAAGTAGGTTTGTCTAAATTCACAGTACGTTGTTGTGTTGACTTAGTGCAAGAGAAGGGAGAAAAAATGTTAAAGTAAGGGTTAGCATTCTCATCATTGTGATCTTTGTGGGCGGGGATGTAGCTCAGTTGGTAGCGCGCTGGATTTGTATTCAGTTGGCCGCTGTCAGCGTGAGTTCGATCCCAGGTTCGGCGGAAATTTATTTCAGAGTCAACTTTGTGTGCAGACTCTCTCCAGTGTCCGAACCCTCCCCCCGTGTACACTACATTGGGTGTGCACGTTAAAGATCCCACGATTGACATAAGGGTCTTTCCTGGCAAAATTGCTTAGGCACAGTTAATAATTGTCTACCTATACCCGTGTGACTTGGAATAATAGGCCGTGAAAGGTAAATATGCGCCGAAATGGCTGCAATCTACTGGCCGTATAAAAAATTTCATCTCACACGGCATCACTGCAGAGCGCCTAGAACTGTACCCACGGAATATGCGCGATATAAGCGTCATTGATTGATTGATTGAAAAGAAGATTGCAAAAAAAAATGTAAAATGATAAGAACATCTTCTGAATTTTATTAACGATGATTTTCTTTTTTAATTTAATAGACCTGTTGGTGGCTTAAAACCAGGTCGCTTCCCCTGTTCTTCGACAAATGTATGTGCTACATTATTACATCCTTGTTCTTTCAAAAGCAACTTTCACCACATTTGGTTGTTTCTGAAAATTAGATTGCTTTTACAATACTATAATTCTACTAAAAGATTTCTGACATTCAAAAATTAGCGATCAGTCTTTAAAATGAGGTTCTGTTTTGTGCTGTTCTCACAAATGTTCTTCCAGATTCCACTTTTATTATCTATTAGCTTATGTAATACTTCAACTGACAAGCTGTCTTGACAGGTAAAGAGAGGAAAACATCTCAAATTCAAATATGGATGGCCAGAAATGGCCGCATTTGTTATTCTGTAACAGTAGAAACTTTCATATTGTCCAGGAGTTTTCGTCAGATGATGACAATGTTGCACACATAGGGTTTTTTTGCACACTCTAAGGCCTCTTGTGATGCTGAATTTCTTGTGCATAAATTGCTAATTTCTTTCACGTGTGGTGTACAGTCAACCTTGTACATTTCAGTCAGTAGATTCTCTTTTCCTCTCAAATTTTTCCTGTTCTTTTTTCATTATCTCACTGACTTTCTCTCCGTCTTGTCGCAATGCTGTGAAAGATTGTTTTGTGTGATTCTGTATTTAAGGATATTTATCGTTGAATTTCCTGGTGCAACCTGAGGATTGAATACTTGTGATTTTTTTGTGATTGATTTTTTCCTTGTTGAATCCCGGCTTCACTCTGTCCGAAACCTAGCTCCTCCACAGACAAAAGGACTGTATTTCTTTGTTAAACACTGTGTGTTTGGCTAGCCTTTTACTTAGGCAGATTTTTCCCAGTTTTCATTTGCCTTCCCATTTTTGATATTTAATAGACTTGATGGGGTTTACAATCGTCTGAATTGTACCTCATTTTCTGAGACTTAGATTTATACGAGGCTATCTCAGTTGATTCGTGCTTTACTCCTTCCCTTGCTTGTTATCAAGTTTATCTTCGATCATGTTGATGACCTTCGGACTGTTCACTCCTGTCTGTCATTCCATCCTGTGTTTTCTCTCCCTGTGTGAATGTGTACATAAAGTATGCCTGCTGGCTTTGGGGAAGAAAATGTGATCTGAAAGTGATGTACGTTCTAGTGCTGTGTTTCAGGAATGATTCCCAGGTATGAAAGTCGGCAAGGCTTTCTCTATATCTTACGTTTTTCCCACCCAAGTACTTTTACTACCTGATACTGATAGACACTTGCATAAAAGTTAACACACTGTGAAAATTCACTCAATTTTAAGTGTTTTATATCACTTTTAATGACACTTTGTTTTGACATCAACAAACAGAAGAGATTTTCTGCTGATGCTAATGGTAATCTCTTAAGTTTTCAGGGATGGTTATTCAAGCTGCGACAAGCACTTCATAATGCAGATGTAACAAACAAAAACCATCAATTGTTTTTAGAAAACGAAATGCATTTGGTGATAAGAAAATGAAACATTTATAGATTTCTCTTGTAGATTACTGCTAAAGTGAGAATATTTTTCATCCAAATAATCCAAAATCAGATTCTGTCATAGAAAAGCGAAATGTTTTTAGCAGGTTTATTCCTCTGATTAAATGAAAACGACTAGAGTAATAATGCAGGGGAGAGAATTTGAAGTATAATGTGTGTATGCGGGTGTGTTAGATTACATTTTGAAGGTTTCCTGTTTGTTTGTTTATCTCTAAATAATTTTGAGAATGTGGAACATTGAGTCACTGAATGGAAAAAAAAAGGCTGTAGGCTCAAATAGTATTTCCCTTTTTTTAATTTGGCAAACTCTTTTATGTTTGGTTTTTTAAATGGTCATTGTGTTGACCCCATGTACCCTTAGGAAATGGGTTTTTTAGGACAAAAATATTAATATGGATCAGGTGAAATGTACATGTATTGATAGTGTAAACGTAACAGATGTCCTAAGCTGATCAGAACTGTTCAGTTACTAGACTGTGACTGTCAGTATTTATTAATTTAAATGGCAAAACATATTTTCACAAAGGGAAAAGTAGGAATTCATTCTGGTTGTCTTGGTGAAACTTGTTAGGTTTTAAGTTTAAGATACCAAACAGCAGAAAATCAGATAGATCCCTCCACAGTAGCTTTTTTTAATGTCAAATTACATTTGAAATTTCATGATGCTGGCTGTTACATTTTGCGGCACATTATCTTTTTAATAATTACACTTTAAATATAGATCGAGGAATGTTTCAGGAGGGACAATGGTTGGATAGCTTTGGCTCCCAACTCAGAGGGGGGGATGTACATTTTTCTGAGGTCTGTAACCCTAAAAGAGTGCTAGTTTTCAACATTTGAATAAATAACTTTTTTCCCATTCGTGACAATAAATCCGGGAAGGTCAGTCCCAGAAGCACTTTCCCTACAAAATAATAATAGCCGGACACATTTTCAAGAACCTTGAAGTTTGTTTTTGATAATATATAAAGATGTTGCTTCACTGATGTAATGAAGAAAAGTACTTTGTCTCAGGAAAATATCCACAGAATTACTGTCATGAGCCAAAAAAAAAATTGATAGGAAAACTGCTTTGTTTATGTTTTATTACAGGTTGAAAGTACACATCCACATAATTCTCAGTGTCCAAAGGCATGTACAAAAATGATATACTCATGTAATAGGTTACTGTCGCAAACAGTGCTCAGGGCTTTTTATTTCAATATTCGTTTATACTTATGGTCGTGTGTGTGTGTGTGTGCAAGCACATGCTTTTCCCTCAGCTCCATACATTTCGTTGACTAAATTTATACTGCTGCAGTACTAGTAGTTTTATCATGGGTTTAGTCCTTTCTTTTACTTTGCTGTTATTTTATATTGTGTTCATTTTTAAATTGTATACATGATTTGGTGCATTGAAAAGACCTAGTGTGAACAGTATTTTTTTTTTCCTGTAGATTTTTCTGTAAAGTAAATTTGCTGGATTAAAAAATTGAGCTTTTTGCAAATGAGCTTGAGAAGTCGATAAGCAGAAAACTTACCCTTATTATTTCCTCATGCATTTAACCGTATTGTTCTTTTTAGTAGCTTATCAGGGGCCTAGCAAAGTATAACAACTGATCACATGTTATTCATGAAAACGGCAGAAAAGTTTCTATTTGATTAAAACCACTGACACGTACTCAGGGTTTTACTTTCAGTACAGATCTCTGCTCCACATGTGTGTGTCCTCTGCAGCAAAACTCACTATATTGTTTTAAGAACAAATATGACAGGAGATTTTAATTTGTTGAGCTCTGCACCTTCAGCATAAGTATGAATGTGAACTGGGTTGACTGATGTAAGTTGTGTTGCCTGCAGATTTGTACCTTGTCTTGGGAAAGGAATGAAGAATGCTTCTTTTTCTTTGGAAAAATCAAGGCATCGGCTCACAGTTGATTTTTTTTCTTTGTGTAAATATGAGACAGAACACTTCCCTGATGGAGTTTTTGTTTTTAAAATTGCATAGTCTTTTGCACTCATTGTTTTGTATTATTTCTTGATTGTTTTCTTGAAAGACATTTTGTAATTTATTGTAGTGTGCAACTAGTCATACAAGTGCAACTGTGATATCGCATTGTGTATTTTCCATCTGAATCTTGTAAATTACTTCACTTAGAATGGTGTTAATGACGGAAGCACTTCGTCATGGTACTGTGTAGGATAACCTCGTGTTCTCAAGTTGAATCAGCTTGATATTAACTTTTCTTTAACACTTTTTCTTTAACAAGAAATACAGGGCTTCAGAATATATTTGGTAGGTGGTGATTGAATTGTGTGAACTTTTTTTCTTCTCTTTATTGTTTTCTTTCGGGGGGAGGGATGCTCACAGCTTGGCTACTGCAAAATGTAAACATGTTGGTTGAATTCTGAGACAGGAAATGCTTATTGGCAATTACTTTTCTATTTATGCAAAACTGGGTCAATTAGTCAGAGCCACAGTTACAGGGAGAAGTCCCCCATGTAATAAATATGTTACACACTCCGAGTTCTGATTATCTTGCATATTTTCC
The DNA here is from genome assembly GCF_037325665.1 of Littorina saxatilis. NCBI lineage: Eukaryota > Metazoa > Mollusca > Gastropoda > Littorinimorpha > Littorinidae > Littorina > Littorina saxatilis. Next base: position 40,987,970 of record NC_090251.1, on the reverse strand, counting down.
CGAGGGTCGATTTTCATGTATTACCGAGCCTTCGAGGGAAAATATGCAAGATATTCAGGACGAGGTGTGTAAGCTATTTATCCCATTACTCCGACGTTTTCATTAAAAACACTTACTTTTTCCACTAAAACCTGCCCGTGCCTGTTTTCAGCTTGCCAAAAGCCTCCGCAGTCGAAACTCATGTCAATGAATTCATGCGCAAAGCTAGTTCCCATTTGTCAGCATAATGGACAGGTGTTGATGTAGTCTCATTTGAAAGTCTTAAATTACAGTAATTACAGAGCTAAAGTAATTATGAGGGTCTTTTTGCCAAGACATGTCGATTTTGCAGGAACTGTAACAGTAAAGTTATCCACAGTTATTATTTTCTGTCGTTAGTGAATTTAAGTACCTATTAACAGTTTGGAAGAAAGTTTGTACTGTATGGACTCTTAAGGCAGAAAATAGTTGTATCAGATTTTATGGGGGTTTTGTGTGTGTGTGAAAGCCAGTTGTATTTAATTGTACTCTTTTTAGAGTATGGTTTTATTGAGTCACTTGAGAAAATGTGACTCTATGTAATCGGTCAGTGTTAGTCTGTCCGGCCGGCCGGCCGGCCGGCCGTAGACACCACCTTAACGTTGGACTTTTCTCGGAAACTATCAAAGCGATCGGGCTCATATTTTGTTTAGTCGTGACCTCCAATGACCTCTACACTTTAACGATGGTTTCGTTGACCTTTGACCTTTTTCAAGGTCACAGGTCAGCGTCAAAGGAAAAATTAGACATTTTATATCTTTGACAAAGTTCATCGGATGTGATTGAAACTTTGTAGGATTATTCTTTACATCAAAGTATTTACATCTGTAGCTTTTTACGAACGTTATCAGAAAAACAAGGGAGATAACTAGCCTTTTCTGTTCGGCAACACACAACTTAACGTTGGGCTTTTCTCGGAAACTATAAAAGTGACCGGGCTCAAATTTTATGTGAACGTGACTCCCAGTGACCTCTACACTTTGACGTCTGCTTTGGTGACCTTTGACCTTTTTCAAGGTCACAGGTATGTCTTGAAGGAAAAAAATTGAAATATCATATCTCTGAAACTATTCATCGGATTTGATTCAAACTTTATAGGATTATTCTTTACATCAAATTATTTACATCTGTATTGTGTTGTGAATAGCAATTTCTTCCTGTCCATCTGATGCCTCATATAATATTCAGAACTGCGAAAGTGACTCGATCGAGCGTTTGCTCTTCTTGTTTGTTGTTTTTGTTAACGCCTTGCTGTGTGAGTGTCTACAGGTACGTGTGCATACACGTGAACATTTGTGTGCGAGCATGTTTGTGTGACTTCTTGGACAAAAACATTGGATTTGTATAGATGCTATGACAGATTGTTGATAGATACTCGCGATACAAATCTTGGTGTTAAAATGAGTGAGTCAACTCCCTGTGGACAGCAGGACTGGTCCTTCAAATTTTGATTTTGTTTGTGACTGAATCATGAGACTGATGGTTGCGTGTGTTGAAAATTTCACGTGTGAATTTTTTGGTCCTCCTCTATGAAGCTAGAGCCTATAGGTTGTTACATTTTCAGTTTCAACAGCTATTCTGGCAATGCCTATGGGTTGTTACATTTTCAGTTTCAACAGTTATTTTGGCAATATTTATCCTGTTTGGTGACTGATGGGCACTTGTGTGATTGAATTGTTTTCTGACTTTCTTCCTGTACTCTTGGAGTGCATGGGGTTTTCTTGTTTACTGAATTTACGTCATTTCAAAGCATGCAATCTCAGACCAAGGGAGTGAACTGTGATTTGTTGATAATGAAAGAGAGTGGTTTGTGCTCTTTCCTTGCATGAGCCTTTGTCAAGCAAGTTTGTTATCGTTGTTTCTTCAGTGTGGTTGTTGAATCTAATTAAGGGTTAAGATTTACAGACTGAGACTGGCATCTTGTTTTCCGTTGTCCTTTTTAATTCACTGACATTTTTTTAGAGATTGTTTGAAAAAATAGTAGGAGAGATATGATTAATTAGGAATCAAAATAAGTCTGTCCTGTTTTCACTCTTCCTCTAAGTTTTCATGACAAATTTTAAATTTGCTCGCATCTGTGCAAAATTTGCTTTGTTATGCGTTTCAGATAGGTGTTTTTTCCTGCTACTCTCTTGGTTTCTGAAGACTGTGTTATGGCCATTTGTGGTGTTGTTGTTGTAATTTTACTTTCAGCGGTTGTTGCTTGTGTATATAAACCCCTGGTCATGTCTTTGACAGTTATTCGTTTATGGTTTAGCGCGGTATTCAGCAGTATTTGCACCTTGTTTTTCCAGAGAAAACATTTTACACTTTTACTCATTTGTTGCTTACTCAGACCATCTGTCCATACTTTACTCAGTATATGTAGCATAATATTTTAAGTTAGTTGTGACCCCCCGCGGGTTAGGGGGAAGAATTTACCCGATGCTCCCCAGCATGTCGTAAGAGGCGACTAACGGATTCTGTTTCTCCTTTTACCCCTGTTAAGTGTTTCTTGTATAGAATATAGTCAATGTTTGTAAAGATATTAGTCAAGCAGTATATAAGAAATGTTAAGTCCTTTGTACTGGAAACTTGCATTCTCCCAGTAAGGTCATATATTGTACTACGTTGCAAGCCCCTGGAGCAATTTTTTGATTAGTGCTTTTGTGAACAAGAAACAATTAACAAGTGGCTCTATCCCATCTCCCCCCCTTTCCCCGTCGCGATATAACCTTCGTGGTTGAAAACGACGTTAAACACTATATAAAGAAAGAAAGTTAGTTGTGCAATACACCCTCGCTTAATATGTCTCTACCACTGTTTCTTGGGGGTGGAAGGAACGTGATCTGTGATCTGTTTGGAGTGAATGCTGGAAGGTTACCCGTGTGGTATTGTCAATAATTACAGGTAATGGAAAGTTCTAGTTAAGTCTGTCCCTTCATAGTGTAAGGGAAACTGATATTTGATAGAATATGTTATAGAAAATATGTGATGATTTACCATGTGCAGCCTTCTGAGGTTGAATTTTCTTTTCATATTGGCATAATTTAAATGAGCAGTTTTAAAGAAACATCTTTTTTTATGAATAGATAGTACATGTTAATTAGAAAGGAGGTGAGCGATGAACGAATTATTTGGGTTTAGATTTGAATTTGATTGCACCAATGAATCTGAAGTTGTTTTGTATATATATTATATATATATATATATATGTTGACACAAGTTCTGTGATTTTAGAAAGAAACCGACATTTTGTGCATGGATCCATTGTACATGGACAAGCTTTATAGGCTCACGAGATTTTCAATGCAATGCAACATGACAATTTGATGCTACATTTGTATGTTACATGGAAGAAAAGTTTTCATCACAGTGGATTGCAGGAATCTCAAACATTCAGTATTCTAGAAGAGTGACAGTGTGTGGTTCTTATTTGTGTGATACTTCACAGATTGCAACTAAAAAGAGTGTGTGATTCTGTTTTCTTGAAATGCATGCGCAGGTTTGTAACTGTGTAAAAGGACTGATTGTTTTTCTCCCAGTATTGTATGGCAAGCCAAAGGTATGTCTGTGGCTTGTATGATTGGCCAGTTGTGTGATTTATTGATTTGTTGACTATGAATGTAGATGTAAATGCTTGTATAACTGTGTTTTAATTTTAAATGTGTCAAGCGCAAAGAGCATAATTGTAAAGTTATGATGTTGCGCTATATAAATGCTCATTTATTATTATTATTAGTATTATTATTATTATTATTATATGTATTATTACAGTGTCATTCTTTTTGTTGGCAGTTTTCCTCTCTTTTTATTCTCCTCTTGTTTTATCTGGATGTTGCGCCCAAGAGGTTTTAGTACTGTATAGTGTGATCCTAAGTCTAGCGTGGTTGACCCTTTTTTCCAAAGTTTTTGAAATCTTCAAGTTCTTCTTGAAGTTGCATATTATTCAAGAATGACAGTTTTTATAGTTTGCCTACCTTGATCATTGTTTTTACATTTTCTCTGTACATAGATATTTTCCATCTTTTTCTGCTTCTCCCTCATCCATTATTTTCCAACCAACAGAAGTAAAGACGGTAGTCCAGAGTTTTAGCATCACACCAGGGTTGGAAATTGTTGATCTTAGTCTCACATAGCAGAACCATTCTTACCTTATATGTTATTACGGCTCACTCTGTTATTGGAAAGCACAACAGTTGGTCGTGTGGTGTGTATTTGACAGTACTTTACAAAATTATTACCTTTCAAGTAAAATTTTGCATGAAAGGTTTTGGAAAGATGAAAGATTGACTGAGGTATGCAGTTGCACATTTTGGGGGGACTTACTTTGTTGTTGTGGACAGATTTTTTATGAACATTTCACGGGAGAAAAATAATAACTTTAACTTTTTAGCATGTTTGAAAAGGTTATAAAAATTTTTAAAAATGTTTCTAAACCTTGACTGGAAATGATTTTGTGGGGAAGAGAATGTCAAGAAATTATTTTGTATTGAAAATACTCCCATCACAGTGGGTTTTGGGTTGGGTTTTTTCAACAAAACCTACTGTTAAAATGGATGTCTAGTTCTGTCTGTGTGCTGTGTACAACAACAGGTTGGAATCTTATTTAAGAATAATGCTAAAAATAGAAATTCAAGAACGTGCAGCAGTTGGAGATGAAGGTTTTTTTCAGTAACAGAGTAGCCGAGTCTTTAGCGCCTTGTGCCCGAGTGTAGTTTTCAGAGTTTGTCCTCCTGTTCTGTCCTTTTCTTCCTTGTGCAGTTATTTTTGTCACACAGTTTAATATAATTGTATGTCACCACCACAGTCTTGTAGTGTTGGCCCAAGTTTGCACCTCAAGTTGACTGCGCCCCGATTGCACTTCCTTTTCCTTCTCCTGCACGCATCTGCACTCTGGGGCATTAATAAATAAATTATGTTAAACTCCTGACCTCATTCAGTGACCTTTGTAGAAAGGTCACCCAGTGTTCCTGCACTGAAACGGAGTTGTTGTTTTTTTGGTTTTTTTTTGTTTGTTGATTGGTTGGTTGGTTGGTTTTTCCCTCGACTTATACTACTACTACTGCTATTACTACGGTTACTTCTTTCAGTCATTTTGTGAAATTCTCCGACAACCAACACTGTTAGATGACACGATTCAATAAACTGTTTTATATTTTCCACGTTTTTGTGTCCTTATACTCGTACTGCTGATTGATGTGGTGTGTGTGTGTGTGCATGCGTGTGTATGTGTGTGAGTGTGTTTTAGCTTGCAAACATGGTCAAAAGAAAAAAATCCAAATCATTTACATGTAAGTATATTAGATGTAGAAGGAAGGAGTGTTGCAAATTGATTCCAGTTTCGTTCACATAATTTTTTTAATTTTTTTTAATGAATAAAAAAAATATAAAAATAAAAAAAGTAAAAGAAGACAATAACGAGTGGCATTTTTTGTGTAGTCATTTCTCGACATACATGCACATTTATGCAAGAGTTATAGAGATACACCTGTCTTCATTGTCTGTAGAGTGCAGTATGGTGGACTCAAGCGCTGCACGTTAAATGCGTATCTTATAGTGTGCAACTGTGACCACTACAGGTCTGCCCAACCTTTACGTGGGGTAAGAGCGACCTTCCACTTAAACAAATACCAAAAATCATCCGCTTCAAAAATTATTAAAAAAAATAAATAAAAATACAAAATCATCCGCCTTACGGAGTGGGATTTCTGTGCAGAGTGGAATTTTGTTAGTGACAACTATGACAATTTGCCAAATCAATTATTCAGCAAAGAAATTCCTCCCCTGTACAGAGCGCAACTAGGCTGTTGGCTTTTGGTATGTGTTCAAATGGTAGGATAGACGGGCGCAATGGCTTGGTGGTAAGACGCCGGCCTCCAAAACGAAAGGTCGTGGGTTCGAATCCCGGCCGCACCTGGTGGGTTAAGGTGGAGATTTTTCCGATCTCCCAGGTCAACTTATGTGCAGACCTGCTAGTGCCTTATCCCCCTTCGTGTGTACATGCAAGCACAAGACCAAGTGCGCACGGAAAAGATCCTGTAATCCATGTCAGAGTTCGGTGGGTTATAGAAACACGAAAATACCCAGCATGCTTCCTCCCAAAGGGGCGTATAGCTGCCTAAATGGCGGGGTAAAAACGGTCATACACGTACAAAAACACGAGAGTGTACGTGTGAGTTTCAGCGGCCCACGAACGCAGAAAAAGAAGAAGAAATGGTAGGATGTTCTCATTCCGTCAAGAAACGTGTGATGGATGACACCCGTTTACAAGGGAAGGAAAGTATGATCGACGTTACACACAGGAAACCCTCATTAAGAGCACTCAAAAATTGAACACAGTCAAGGGGTACCAAGAAAATCAGCCAGTCAATCTGTCTTTGCACACATGAACCATAATTATATCATTCAGTGAAAAATCCACCCTCGTTCGACTCGGTACTCTCTAATCGCGGGGGCCTTTTATGCTTTGTTATGCTGACGAATTTTCCTTCACAAAACCATGACCATTTAGTCTTCTCAATGAGATTGTACTGGAGTCTTAACAAATCCAAACCCTTTTGACGAAGTTCTGTACGGCAGTCTTACCTGTCCTTAATTGCGACCGGCACCTCTCGAAAGCGACCACCTGCCCACAAAAACCATCCTAAGT
>NC_090251.1:40973821-40976321 GCF_037325665.1 Littorina saxatilis | reverse complement strand
TCAGATAGAGCTATATGAGTGGGTACGGATATGTCCGTACCTGGCAGGGGCGGAGCAGTTAAGCCCGAGGGGGGGGGGGGGGGGGTGGTACAACCTGGGGTCCAGGGGTTGGTAGAGGTGGGGTACCGTGGCAACGCCCCGTTGGGGGATCTGGGGGGCAAAGCCCCCCTGAAGCTGAAGAATGTTAGCTATCTTATAAACAATTTGTGGCTTATCCGTGATTTTAAACATTATCAACTGGTGTCAGCAGCCACTCATTATTTATTTTAAAGTTAGTATTAAATAATGGCAATTTATCTTCATGATATCTGCTCCTGACATCATATTATAGTATGGTTAGAAGAAAGACATGTCGCATAGGAGTGGCAGTTAAAACTGTACAAAAACGATACTGATTAAACAATTAACACTTCCCCCGGCTTTACAGACAGAAACAACAACATTGACAAACTTTTTTATTTAAAAAAAAATTACAGCAGAGGGGAGGGGGGTGTTCCGGAACTCCTGTAACCACCCCCCTAATCCGCCCCTGCCTGGGAGACAATGAATTAACCCGGAAAGCACGCGATCACCAAACTAAAAACACAAATCGAAAAGAAAAAAAGAAAGTGACAAAACAGAACAAACACATTTTGTATTTTGGCGTATAAGCTGTTTGCACCAACACACAAGCACATTACTGTCGTTCAACTTTTTAACGATCTTGAAGTATAGTGTTGCTAGAGCTTTGGAAATACCCAAGTCAACCACAGCGTTTTTGTTTGCCGTTAACACGACGTAGACAATACCACTTTTATGAAAACGTGGTTGTTTTCATCTGTGTTTACTGTGTGGCATTCGCCCGAGTTTCTGATGCTACGCCGACTGTCTACATTCTTTAAATTAATAGTTAAAGGCACACTCCTCGTGAAAACAGTTCAGTTCAACATCTCAGGTCTGGCTAGACGTTTACACGGATACCAAAAATGAATATCCTTGGTAGTATTTATAACAGGATTAATAATGGGTATAATAGCCTGTTCACAGTGGAATTTTTGATGAATTAATATAGTAATTCAAAAAATTATTTCAGAAATTAATTCATTAAAAAAATCCAACTCACCACAGCAAGTAGTCAGTGTGTTTATTTTTGGTATGTGACGAAATGGAGCGATGATCTTATCCCATGGATGTAAACGCCTAGCCAGATCGAAGATGGTGACCCGAACTGGGTTGTTTTTTTGTTTTGTTTTTTATACAGGAAGGATTGTGCCTTTAAACAATAGAAACATCACTCAGACTCCGCAAGCAGCGGCTGTGCAATGACATACATGTCCAGAAATGTCGGATCAAGATCATTGCGAGCCAGTCATAAAGTATGCAATGCATCCATCGAAAATGAGATTCACGAACGCTCGTTCAGCGGACTAAAAGGGTGGCCAGATTGAAATGACAACAGTCACTGTTAACTGCATGATTTGTGTGTTCATCGGTGAAGTTGTTGATCTAAATTTAGTTCCATGTTCGGTCTGTTTTGCAAATTGATAGTTCCTTCTGCTGCCATCATTTGGACAGTAATTTAGTCGGTCGTCCTGTGTGAGCTTCTCCGTCCCCTCGAGCTTTAGGAAAATCTTCCACTGAAAAACAGTCCTGAATTAACAACAGAAACTACAACTTCAACAGCAACAACTACTACTACTACTACAACTACTACTACTATACTACTACTACTACTACTACTACTACTACTACTACTACTACTGCAGTATTCAAAAACAACAACTACTTCTAATAAAACTACTTATACTACAGTATTCAAAAACAACAACAACTACTACTACTACTACTACTACTACTGCTACTACTACCACATGATTCTACTACTACTACTACTACTGCTGCTGCTACAACTACTACTACTGAAATATTCAACTACTACTACAACAACTACTACCACTACTATTACTACCACCAACAACAACAACAACAACAACAACAACAACAACAACAACAACAACAACAACAAGATGACTTCAGAACAAACAGTAGCCATAGAAACGTCGCTAGAAAACGTCACAACCGCAGTGGCAGCGACAAACAGCAGCTTTCCAGTTACAGTGCCAGACGCCATCAAGAACGGCTTCGCCACTCTCTTCTACCTGCAAGCCTTTCTCACCGCTGTGGGCAACGTCTTCGTGCTCTACGTCCTCTGCAGGTAACACACACTGGTGATGAATGAGTAAACAGTCCACGTATGCGGAACTTTTTATTTTTTTTATGTTGTTTTTTGTTTTGTGTGTGTGTGTATGTTTGATTGCTTGTTTGATTGTTTGTTTGTTTGGATGGTTGATTTTTTTTTGTATGATTGTGTGCTTGCTTGCTTGCTTGCTTGCCATCCTGACCTCAGGTCAAAATGAGTTCGGCTCATTCTCTCCCTGACAGGATGCCTTGAGTTTCCTTGTCTGGCAAGGAAATCGATTTTTTTTTTTTACACATTTAGAGCTTTTTGTAATGTGTTATG
>NC_090251.1:40881321-40968821 GCF_037325665.1 Littorina saxatilis | reverse complement strand
TAGGGCAAGTGTTCACCAAAGTGTGTCCCTCAAGACAGACCAGGATTGCTCCTGCTGTACGCACGACGGCTGACAAGGGTTAACGTGGATTGAGTGTTATGTAAGCTCATTAGCTTGCTCATCTAAGCCAGCAAGGGGCAACGTCAGGTTAGGGCAAGTGTTCACCAAAGTGTGTCCCTCGAGACAGACCAGGATTGCTCCTGCTGTACGCACGACGGCTGACAAGGGTTAACGTGGATTGAGTGTTTTATGTAAGGTCAGTAACTTGCTCATCTAAGTCAGTGTCCAGTGAGGGGCAACGTCAGATTCAGGCAAGTGTTCACCAAAGTGTGTCCCTCGAGACAGACCAGGGTTGCTCCTGCTGTACGCACGACGGCTGATAAGGTCTCCACGTGGTCATGTAGAAACCCACTCACCTACGCGTGGGGCAACGTCAAGTTCACCCAAGTGTGTTCTTGGACGGAGGCATGACAGGGTTGTTCCTGCTGTTCGTACGGCGGCTGATAAAGGTTCCAGGTAGACTGACTGCTTAGTAACTTGCTCGTCAGTCTTTGCGTGAGGCAACTTCAGGTTCAGGTAGGTGTTCACCAAACTGTGTCTGAAGAGACAGACCCGGGATGCTCCTCATGTTCGCACGACGATAAGATTTCCACGTGGACTGAGTGCTGCACGTAAGCTCAGTAACTAGCTCACCTACAGGTGAGTTATTTGCAGATTCAGGCAGGTGTTGACCAAACTATGTCCAAGGAGATACACTTGTTGCCCCTGCCCGACTAATCATGACCGCCCAGGTCAAGCATGGAATGCTAACTTTTTATTGAATCGTTTCGTCCGAAAAATGTGCCGATTAGATGGTGAGGATATCGTTTTTTGCATAAGAAGGCAGGTTGGGTTTGTGTCTCAGAGAGTGACAGAGATAGTAAAAGTTAGAGAGAGACAGAGTGTGTGTGATGCGTGCGTTCGTGCATGCGTGCGCGCGCGCGCGCGCGTGTGTGTGTGTGTGAAAGAGAGCGTGAGAGAAGGGGGGGGGGGGGAGAGAGAAAGAGGACAACGTTTTTAGTCACTTCCTCAGCTTTCATACCTGTGTGTCGGTTATAGGTAATTATCAGCCTCGAGTGTTCTTTTGTTTATTCGACAAAAAATGATTTACATGATACTGATGATTTGATATGATTTATAACATTGTGTGTATGAAATAAAGGTCAAAATGCCGTTGGCTGCAAACAAATGTATTTCTACACACATATATAATGCCACACTGTACAAAGAAAAACACACACACCTAAAGTGTGGATGGTTACCTAAGAGGCGGCACTGGGTGTAGTGCCTTTCTAGTGCACTTGCACTACAACAGCACTGGGTGCAGTACTCGCTCCGGCATCGAAGAATTTTGCACTAAAAAATGCACAAAATTTGACCTATTTCGTCGCCTATAGAGGACGGAAAGAATGTCATTTTGAACATTGTTATGACATTCTTTCCGTCAAAAAAGTCAATTTAACGGTGTTAAATGAAGCGACCATCCACACAATTAGGTTGCCATCCAGAGTTTAGGTTGCCATCCACGTGTGGATGGTTGCCTTATGGTGATTTAGGCAACCAAACCTGTGGAAACATGGGTACACACACACACACACACACACACACACACACACACACGGGGGGAATTCGACCACCACATAATATTCTCGTGTATTAAAAGGTCGTAAGTAACCAGAAAGAAAAAACAAGTCGCGTAAGGCGAAATTACTACATTTAGTCAAGCTGTGGAACTCACAGAATGAAATTGAACGTAGTCCGCCGCTAGTGCAAAAGGCAGTGAAAGTGACGAGCCTGTTTGGCGCGGTAGCGATTGTGCTGTGCTTCATAGCACGCTTTACTGTACCTCTCTTCGTTTTAACTTTCTGAGCGTGTTTTTAATCCAAACATATCATATCTATATGTTTTTGGAATCAGGAACCGACAAGGAATAAGATGAAATTGTTTTTAAATTGATTTCGAAAATTTAATTTTGATCATAATTTTTAATTTATTTAATTTTCAGAGCTTGTTTTTAATCCAAATATAACATATTTATATGTTTTTGGAATCAGAAAATGATGAAGAATAAGATGAACGTAAATTTGGATCGTTTTATAAAAAAAAATTTTTTTACAATTTTCAGATTTTTAATGACCAAAGTCATTAATTAATTTTTAAGCCACCAAGCTGAAATGCAATACCGAAGTCCGGCCTTCGTCGAAGATCGCTTGGCCAAAATTTCAATCAATTTGATTATAAAATGAGGGTGTGACAATGCCGCCTCAAGTTTTACAAAAAGCCGGATATGACGTCATCAAAATGTCAAATTTCATAAAGATCGGTCCAGTAGTTTAGCTCTGAATCGCTCTACACACACACACACACACTCATACACACATACGGACGAGGAGCACCTTAGGTACCGGTCATACGCAGACGGATCTGTGTGACTTCTGTACGTACGAAATCCACATTAGGTACCGTTTGGCTATACACAGTGTGTAACCCGTACGGACGAAGGCGTTAAGTACCTGTTTCCTATACACACTGATGGTTGTGTATAGTGTCAGTAAAGTGTGAATAGGTGAGGATGGAACTTTAATCGTCGATCACTTTACATGTATATATGTTGCATGTTTTGCTTTTGATTTGTATGTTCCTTACTTTGTCATTTTGTTGTTTATGTTTATTTGCTAGTTTGCTTACTTGTCGATTGTTTGCTGGTTCGTTCGTTTACTTTGTTTATTTGTCATGTTGCTTTACTTGTTTATCATTTATTAGACATTTGTATTAGAAGTAAGGACCGGTTGTAAGAAAAGGCGTCACCTTAAACCTCTATCCTTGAAAAATAAAGTTACATCATCATCATCATCTCTCTCTCTCTCTCTCTCTCTCTCTCTCTCTCTCTCACTTTTTACATTTAGTCAAGTTTTGTCTGTGCCGGTGTGCGTGCGCGTGTGTAGAGCGATTCAGAGTAAACTACTGGACCGATCTTTATGAAATTTTACATGAGAGTTCCTGGGTATGATATCCCCGGACATATTTTTCTTTTTTCGATAAATGTCTTTGATGACGTCATATCCGGCTTTTTGTAAAAGTTGAGACGGCACTGTCACACCCTCATTTTTCAATCAAATTGATTGAAATTTTGGCCAAGCAATCTTCGACAAAGGCCGGACTTCAGTATTGTATTTCAGCTTGGTGGCTTAAAAATTAATCAATGACTTTGGTCATTAAAAATCTGAAAATTGTAATTAATTTTTTTTTATAAAACGATCGAAATTTACATTCATCTTATTCTTCATTATTTTCTGATTCCAAAAACATATAAATATGTTATATTCGGATTAAAAACAAGCTCTCAAAATTAAAAATATAAAAATTATGATCAAAATCAAATTTCCGAAATCGATTAAAAAACAATTTCATCTTATTCCTTGTCGGTTCCTGATTCCAAATCATATAGATATGATATGTTTGCATTAAAAACACGCTCAGAAAGTTAAAACGAAGAGAGGTACAGAAAAGCGTGCATGCAGCACAGCGAAACCACCACCGCGCTAAACAGTCTCGTCAGTTTCACTGCGTTTTGCGCGAGCGGCGGACTACGGTCACTGTAAAAAAATGCAGTGCGTTCTGTGAGTTCCACAGCTTGACTAAATGTAGTAATTTCGCCTTAAGCGACTTTTTTTTTTTTTTAAATTGGAGAAAACCTGTTTCTTTTTTTTTCTCTTTTTTTGTGGTTTGCATGGTTGTTTATACAAAAAGCAATTGAGGAGCCATACATGGTTACTTTTTTTCCTCCTTTTTTTTCCCCCTTATTCTCGTCCATCCGCTCCCTCCCACCCCCCTCATAATATTCACAAACGTCATATATCACTTCACCTCATCTCGACTTATACATTACTCACATACTTCCAATGTACATTTCATTTTCCAATATACTATTCAAATCTTATCCTACATACGTGAGAGAGACACCCGTGAGATAATAATCGTTCAAATCACACGTGTGTATATCATGTAAATGAGGTCATGTCAAGCAAGTCTGGCAGGGACCTGTTTTTCCACTGCTTATGATGCCAAAGTCACCGAGACAAACGTCATTATAGAAACACAAATTGCGCTCGCTAATTACCCTCGATGAATCTTTAGAACTAACACGTCACGCCACATTTTCAGAGTGACGTTTCTTTGCTTTGACGTAATAGATTGCACGAGGCTTTAGAAGAGATCGAGGTTCTAAAACAAGCGTCTTCAATTTAGCTGCCTCGAATGCAGGACATTTTCAGTAAAATACACGTAAGTACAGTATGTAGGATAAACAGAATACTACATGGCTTGCTGTTCCGTACCAGATTTACACTCGTTGCTTTTTCAAATAGTGAACAGCTCGCTTTCGCTCGCAGTTCAATATTTAAAAAAACAACTCGTGTAAATCTGGTACGACACAGCAAGCCATGTAGTATTCTCTATGTATCTATCACCATACTTATATTTACTAATACACATTTTTGCAATCAAAATAATGTGATTAAGTACCTTATTATTTTGGCATATATTACTAGGTTGATAACCAAACAAGACATCGTGTTCTGAGAGGTGCACATTTGATCCTGTATTTCTAAAAATATAATGGACATTTTCTCAAAAGCTCGTCAACTTCTCACATTGCCCAAAAAAAGTGTTCAACATAATCAATGTGTTTACAAAATGTACATAATTTTGTTTCTCTAATTTTCATTTTATTTAGTAATAATATATTCGTGGGATAAATATTATGTAATATTTTCCATTGTAACAATCGAAATCTTTCTTTTTTTGTACATTTGCTTGCTAACAGCCAATAACTGTGATCTAGTTTAACCTGATATTGATGTAACCAAAATGTAGCAGCGCAAGGCTCGCTCGCTTTATCAGCATGTGAAACTTTCTCGCGGAGGGGTTAATGATCACCGGGTTCCGTGTGTCAAGGTCATTATTGTGTTCGTCTGCTCGCGGGCTGGCTGTGTTTTTGCGAAGTGCAAGCGCTCGCACAGCAGTCTTCACTGCGCCGTACTAAAAAAATCTAGAGGGACTGTGTGGATAAATGGTCTATGATCTTATCTTTGTGCACAGCTGGTTAAAAGGAATCATATCTCCGTTAACCCAAATATCTTTCACCGTATCTAAGTGCGCTTCTATCCATTTTTTTAAAATATAAGCTTTTATTTTTATAAACCACTTTTATATTGTTCCACAAACATTGATCGCCAAAGCGATCTTCTCTCTCATAAATCAATGCTTTATTATGGATTCATTTTAAGAGAACTTCTGTCCAAAAGTTTGATCGAATGCATTCAATACCTTGGAACAGTTTTAGTGGTGTTGTGGCTTTAAAACAAAGTAAATTTCTTCCCAATACCTGATAAAGACTTAATGGAATCGTTGTCCACGGTTCATGTTTTTGTTCGGTTGAAGTTTTGCTGCCCATGTGAGTAAAAAAGAAGTCTGCATATCGTGGACGTTTATCATGTTAATACCACCTTCTTCCACCACATTACACAATACATGTCGGCTTTTGTATTTGAATACTTCCTTTTCCAGAGAAACCTGAACAAAATAGTATTCAACTTATCGAGAACTTTAACAGGGGCAAGAAGCGCCTGCATAACGTAAACAAATTGTAAAACTAAGAAGGACTTAATAATACATAATTTGCCGCTTATACTTAAATTTCTTCTTGACTATCTGCAAATGATTTGTTCAACTTTTTCAAGTCTTTTGGACCAATTTTCCATAATTTCAGAGGCCGGGGTGTCATTTTTAAAACTGACTAATTCCCATGATTTTAACCTGGGTATTCCATTAATTTTAATATCGCAATATTTCTCTTGACAGTTTTTACGCGATCCCAACCACATTGCTTCCGTTTTACTTTTATTTAATTTTAAGCGAGATATATTGGAGAAATCATCAATGATTTTCAAAACCGTTTCCATGTCGTTTTTATCTTGAAGTAAAACAGTTATGTCATCGGCGTACATAGCCAGTTTCAAGATACGCGATGTTTGTTCTGCAAAACCTACATCTGGTAAGGCAAATCCTGTAATATTGGGGTGACTTCGGATTTTGATTGCTAATAATTCTACAGCAAGCACGAAGGCCAAAGGTGAGAGGGGACATCCCTGACGGATTCCGGAATTCACACTTATTTCTTCCGAAATCCAACCCATATAATTTATGCAGCTCGTGGTGTTTGTCATTAAAACTTTAATCCATTTAACAAATTGTTCGCCAAAACCAAATTTTTTAAAGGACCAGACCACATAGTCTTTTGAGATGGAATCGTAGGCTCGAGCGTAGTCAAGGGCAAGTAATGAATTACCTGCTTGATTTCTTTCATTAGCGTAATTAATGACATCATCAATTAATCTAATCAAGTTACTTGCCTTTCTTCCCTTAATAAATCCTGTCTGATCTTCTGACACGAGGTCAGAAATAACACCAGATAAGCACTGCGATAAACATTTTGCCAGCATTTTATAATCTGTATTGGTTACAGATGCGTATAGGGTCTCCAATTCTTAAGGCTATCTCTCGGCAAATCTTTACCCTTATGGATCAACGTGATAACTGCTCTTTTCTGAGTATCTGACAATTCACCAACTCTAAATGCACTTTGAAGGGAATTAACCACCATCATTTTTACTTTAGGCCAAAAAACATTCATGAAACTTGTACTCAATCCGTCTAAACCTGGTGACGAACCATTTTTTTTTAATAAAGACAGCGCCCTGCCGATTTCTAACACGGTAAAATCAGTTTCCAAAACATATTTTCGTTCGTCATTTAACTGAGGAATATTTAAATTAAGAACTTTAATTTCAGCATCCTCCTCAACAAAATTCCCATTTTTATCAAACACGTTATTGTAAAATCTCACTTGCTCCTGTAAAATTCCTTTTTGCGTCGTTATTGAGAGCCATTTTCATCAATTAATCTGTCCATACATTTTAAATTAGCTTTCATTTTTTCCATATTTAAAAAATATAATATCCCTTCACATGCACAATTCTTTATAACATATTACAACCAAATACAATAGCAAATAAGCAAAAAAAATGGTTTGAAAGGGTAGCTTTATTGGGTTTTTTTTCGAACGATGTAAGGATCACTATATCCCGCCAAACCGCAACACGGTGGCCTAGTGGTAAGGCGTCCGCCCAGTGAGCGGGAGGTCGTGGGTTCGAACCCCGGCCGGGATACCCAAGACTTTAAAATTGGCAATCTAGTGGCTGCTCCGCCTGGCGTCTGGCATTATGGGGTTAGTGCTAGGACTGGTTGGTCCGGTGTCAGAATAATGTGACTGGGTGAGACATGAAGCCTGTGCTGCGACTTCTGTCTTGTGTGTGGCGCACGTTAAATGTCAAAGCAGCACCGCCCTGATATGGCCCTTCGTGGTCGGCTGGGCGTTAAGCAAACAACCAACCAAACAAACAAACAAAATATATCCCGCCAACTAGAGTTATTACGGCTTGTTGATTTTGCTGATACAAAAGTCATTGTTTCTCACTTCATTGGTGCAAACAGTGTAATTTTGTGTTGTACATTTTATTGTTATGCAATGGTTGTTATATTTGTAAGCATAAGAGAGAGAGAGAGAGAGAGAGAGAGAGAGAGAGAGAGAGAGAGAGAGAGAGAGAGAGAGAGAGAGAGAGAGAGAGATTTTTCACTCCATCAAAGTGTCTCCTTTTGAATGCTAAATATAAGTCAGGGAATACGTCTAAAAATGGCATCCAAATTCCAGGAAATATGTATATTACCTGGATATTTTAGGGAATATATATATTCATTGAGTGAAACAGGGAATACGTATAAATCAAATCTCTTATATTATTAAAAGCTGCATCAAAAGGTTTGCAACATTGATATCGGGACTACACAAAATAGAATGTTTATATAATGGGTGGTGGTGGATAATGTCTGGATTAAAATATAAAAAGAGGTAAACAGGTGGCGAACTGTATTAAGTTTCACTGACGGTCTAGTCTTCAGTGACAGTGCAAATAACAAATCAGAGGTGATTCTTGCTAATCATCAAGCTTTTATTTATCCGTATGAATTTAGCAATGAAAAACGGATTGACAATTAATGTTAATCAATCAATCAATGTTAAAGAGAGAGGAAGGGAGAGAAAGAAGGAGGGGGAGAGAGAGGGAGGGGGGAGAGAGGGAGGGGGGGAGAGAGAGGAAGGGCGAGAGAGAGGGATGCGTGGGGGTGGGGGTGGGGGTGGGGGGCACAGAGATATAGTGGGGGGCCGTGGAAAGGAGCAGCAGCTAGTCGTAGAGCGGTTCGACTCGCGCAGTGGCTATACATTACACGGTTCGCGTGCCATCAATTAGAACGTCAAGTAGGTAGCCCGCTGAGAAACCTACTGGAGAGCTAGAGAGACAGCTGGACGCATTCCTTGTTTATGGTCAGCAGATTAATGTACTGCCACACTGAGATTGAAGTCGCAGAGGCTTACATCGGACTGGGTGGCCGAGTGGTATTTGTTTGTTTGTTTGTTTGTTTGCTTAACGCCCTGGCCGAGTGGTAACGCACTTGCGGAAGCGAGAGGTTGCGAATTCGACCCTGGGTCAGGGCGTTAGCAATTTTCTCCCCCCTTTCCTAACCTAGGTGGTGGGTTCAAGTGCTAGTCTTTCGGATGAGACGAAAAACCGAGGTCCCTTCGTGTACACTACATTGGGGTGTGCACGTTAAAGATCCCACGATTGACAAAAGGGTCTTTCCTGGCAAAATTGAATAGGCATAGATAAAAATGTCCACCAAAATACCCGTGTGACTTGGAATAATAGCCCGTGAAAAGTAGGATATGCGCCGAAATGGCTGCGATCTGCTGGCCGATGTGAATGCGTGATGTATTGTGTAAAAAAAATTCCATCTCACACGGCATAAATAAATCCCTGCGCTTTGAATATGTGCGCGATATAAATTGCATAAAATTAAAATAAAATAAATAAATCCCTGCGCTTAGAGCTGTACCCACGGAATACGCGCGATATAAGCCTCATATTGATTGATTGATTGACATCCTCGTATAGTCACAGTATACTGACACCAGTTCTAGCATGATAGAGCGGCTGTCACTATAGGTGTCTCTCTTTGTGTGTCTGTATTATATTACAAGATACAAGATACAAGATACAAGATATTTATTCACCAATTTTGCAAAAGGATTTCATCTTGGCACGGCACGGTAAAAATAAAATAAAAACCAACCAGACACATATGCAGACACACATCACCATGCATGCATACATACGTACATTACACTGTCATGCACACACAGACACAACTCACACAATTAAAACAAAAAAAATGCCTGATGGGAAACAAATAGAAAAAAAATGTTATGACAAGGATTCCCCTAATATTTCCGAATGTCATTTCTACAATGACGCTTTAAATAACGTCTTGATGAAAGTTGGTTGACGTGAAATGTGGCTTGAAAAAAAAAGAGCATTAAACCTTTAACGTAATGCAGCAAGCAGAGAATGCAGAGAATATGGAATATTATCTGTCATAGGAGTACGATACCAGTTAATCACGTTTAACCGAATGTTTGGAGATTCGAGAGTGGAGGATAAGTAGAGTGATATATGGGGGGTGTCATTATTGAAGAAAGAGAGATGGAGAGAGAGGAGAGTTGGGAAAAGAGAGAGTGTGTGTAAGAAGGTGAGAGACAGAGGGCGATGGGGAGAGGTTGAGTGATCATATGAGGGGTGTTGTCAATATTAGAGAGATAGAGGGGAAGAGAAGGAGAGAGAGAGATGGGAGGGTGAAGAAAGAGAGAGAGTGTGTAAGATGCCTCCATAAGAGATGTAGCCTAGAATAAAAGCAATATCTCTCGATACATGTATTATTTCTCTTAACATGTAAGTTATTGTTCGTAGGCCTAATATGAAAACAATAATTTTGAAGTCTGAATCCAGTATCATTATTTTGAACTGTTTCGGTCTATACAACGCTTCCGTGTAGCATATATATCTTTCATATTCTCTTGGGACGGGCCAGGGAATGTGTTACAAACTAACGCTTGCTTATATTAGCAAGCCCAGTCAGTTCAAGCAGAGGGAATGAAATACAATTATGCTCAGTCTAGATTGGTCTCTAGGTACTCTACGGAATGTACGCGAGTAGTGAAATATGATAGCGGTCAGTGGATCAGTTACCAACATTCCTCCTGACATCTGGTAGTGATTTAGTCTTGATGGTGATCGGTGCTTTCCTTCGTTAGCCACTGGACTTGTCAGTTACATTTTGACGATTATCTGAGCGACCCCTTTTACAGAAAATTCAAATAGCAACCGAACCCATTCATGGAAGATCAAATAGGATGTACATTAGGTCCCTAATCACGAAGAGGGTCACCTAGAAACTCGCTCAAATATGTGATTTTTCTTGATACATTGTTAACTAATTGGAGTTTTCCTAACAATACACACACACAACGTATTCGTTTTGATAACAAAAATAATGATATGGCATGTATCAATAGCCGGCATGTGATAAAGGGGTAACAAAATAATAATTAACAAGTGACCATAATGATCCTAATACTTTCCGTTTATCATCTCGTGCTGTGGTTGTTGTTTTATTATTTAAAGTCTTCGTCTCGGGCTGATTGGTCCTGATATGGCTCAAAAGAGTCGGCTGGACCGAAAGCAAAAATCAAGTAAAGTATCTGGGGCTGATAGAACATATGGACCCTAACGGGTGTATGGTGAGCAGTATATTAAAACCCTTCCTGGCCGGATAATATGGTACCTAGGGTCACCAAAGTTCAGAGCTTCTCGGCATCGACTCCGATGAGCATGCTTCCTAATAGTGGTGTCAACAGTTTTATCAGTTTTGGAGAAAAGTGGGTGCAAACGAAAACATTTAAACCATGCCTAACGGAATAATGTTGGCACTAGGATCATCTAACTACAGAGCAAATCAATATCAATCACCACAAACTGGGGCCTTAAATTCGGAGAAAATAACTGTGTCCTTACTGGAGAGAATTGAGTTTGTTTGTTTGTTTGTTTGCTTAATGCCCAGCCGACCACGAAGGGCCATATCAGGGCGGTGCTGCTTTGACATATAACGTGCGCCACACACAAGACATAAGTCGCAGCACAGGCTTCATGTCTCACCCAGTCACATTATTCTGACACCGGACCAACCAGTTCAAGCACTAACCCCATAATGCCAGACGCCAGGCGGAGCAGCCACTAGATTGCCAATTTTAAAGTCTTAGGTATGACCCGGCCGGGGTTCGAACCCACCACTAGGCGCCTTACCACTAGGCCAACCGGACGCCTTACCACTAGGCCAACCGTGCCGGTTAGACAATTGAGTACATGTATACGAAATAGCATTTCCTGGCGGGATAATTTTGAGTGACACCAGGGTCATCAATCCGCATGACATAATTATGAGCGTTTATTCCCATGGACCTCGAGCTCATAGCCAAAGTGAGTTTCAATAGCTTTACCCATTTGGGAGAAATGAGTACATATATATATGTTAGTCATATTGAGAACAGACACAAGTCAAACGGGATAATTGCACTATGATCAACAAACTACTTCGTTTGAATGCAAATGTGTTGTTGTTCGTCACCCAGAGGGTGGACGTTTGCGTTTGTTCCGGTCAGCCTATATGTCACAAAAGTCACTAAAATATCACTCACGCGAACTGTCAAGACGCAAAATAGATAAGTTGGTAAATTGCTCTCCTAACGTGACAAAACGAAAGTGTCCGAGGCAGGAGATCGAATTCCATTGGCGTCGTTAATTTAAAAAAAAAAAAGCTTACTGGGTGACGCAGGGGTTTGTCGGACCTGTTCTTCTTAGGGGTTGGGGAGGGAGGAGGTGTTGCGTTGTTGTTGGTTTTTTTTTTGGGAGGGAGAAGAACATTGCAGTTATGATTAAAAAAAATTCTGTCAATATTGGTCCCGCACTAATCTGTGTAAAACCGCTTACCGTTGCCAATTATAATTCATATATTAATACAGGTACTGGTAGCCTCAGTCACACGAAATTGCTAATTTCTGTGGTACTGGGCAACTTTCACGTTAATCCTTTTGCATGGGCATAGTGGAGGCCACCTCGATCAGGACTGGCTGGGTCTAATGTGTTTATTTTTTTAATTAAGTGGGTTTATTTGAACATTAAATATTTTTACCTACCGCCGGAAGCCCTTAGGCACCCCTGAAACTCGACATGCAGCCGTCCGGGATAAAACTGCCCGAGAATCCAATAAACACTTTAGACAACACAGTATCATGTCAAATCAAGTTTACTCTCAAACCTATCAAGTTGTTATCTTTGTTACTTATTGGAATGGCAAACGGATCATCCACTGCCCATGTTTTTTGTAGTGTTATAGCTGTATTTTTCCCTGAAACTTTTGCAAATTATTTGTAGGCCAGTTGGTTAGGACACTCTTGCTTCATCATGTTCTAATCACGTACGTTCGAATCCACGCGGTGCTGTTCATTGTTATTTTATTTTACTGATACGTTTTTTATAACTTAATTCGTCATCCAGCGGGAACGTTTGCGATTGTTCCATTCCGTAAGTATGCATGTATGTATGTCACAATATAGGAACTGCGATAAATCCTGAACCGCTAAGTATTTTTCAACCAAACTTTGTAGGTAGATGTAGACACACGATAGCCTATTGTGTGCAACAATTATATTGGATATGTCAAAGGTCAAGGTCATTACGGGGCCCGATGGTCAAAATACATAATCAGCCATATCTCCCAAAGTTCTGGGAATATTTCAATGAAACTTTTTTCATTACATACTCGGAGGAAGGGTCTACAAAATAGCAGTACAAAATACCAAGTCACAGCGAGAAATGTTTCACAAATTCGAGTCAATTTTTTTAAGTTGAAGGGACTAATGTGCTGCGTCTTCATGTTCAATTTCATAAAACATGGTTGGCTGGTTCCAAAGTTATAAGGGTTTTAGTGTTTGATTCTCCAATGCATAAACATCCATATCTCCCAAAGTTCTGGGAATATTTCAATGAAACCTTTTTTTATTACATACTCCGAGGAAGGGTCTACAAAATAGCAGTTACAAATTACAAAATCACAGCGAAATGTTTTTCGCAGAAAATCGAGTTGATTTTTTTCTTCTTTTTTTCCCACTTAAGTTGAAGGGACTAATGGCCTGCGTCTTCATGTTTGATTTCATAAAAAAAAAATGGTTGGCTGGTTCCAAAGTTATAAGGGTTTTTACCATCATATGTGTGGTTATCATATGACTGATAGTTAATTAAGGCTTCGCTGATCAGGGGAGCTAATCTACTCCAATCACCATCGCTTTGAAGCTATGAATACAATAATAAATCAGTCATGATTCAGACAAGATAAGTCGACCATTGCAACAATAATAGCAATTGATCATGGGATGGATTCGCATAGACACTTTAATATCCACACCATCAGTGATTAATGAAAATCATAAAACATTTGTTACATCCCGTGAGGAGCACGAGTATTGCTAGTGATAATAACAATAAACATTTAGAATCCGAATACTTCCTAATGCAAGGAGCCCTAGTCGTTTACATAAACCGAAGATGGGGAGGTAGAACTTTTCTCTCCCTTCTTCAATGCTAGCGTTCTTGGCCAGGGCACGGTAACTTGATCCCAACACGAAAAGGAACGCTGAAAACATGGTCCTGTGGCGCCGCGAACCGGTGGTCAGCATCTGACCACTGCTCGGCGAAAGGGCTACGGCTGTAACCCGATAACGGCACCGGCTGATAAAAGTTCACGCTGATATCAATGGCCTTGCTGCATCGCCAACTATCCTTCTGAGGCTCGGGCACCCCGCTGCACCAGCCTCTCCTTTCACCTCTACTTCTGGTGGCCCAATCGGAGGGAGGTTCCTCTGCCAGCCACCGATGCTCTGGTTGCTTCGCCTTTTCGTGATATTTGACCTCCTTGACCTCTAATAACATCTAGCCTTGTGTAGAGCACTTGCAAATTGGCGATTTATCACAAAATCAGGACTATCATAATGTAAGACAAGTACTATACACATAACTTTTTCACATTTTTTTTCTTTCTTTTTTTAAATATCAGTTGCATGCAGGCTGCGTCAACCCTTTCTTTTTTGCCTTTTTTTTGTTTTGTTTTTTGTTGTTGTTGTTGGCGGGGAGCATCCTTCTTCATTGATCTTTTTGTTTTTAAGTAGTGTTTTTACTATAACATTAATATTACTATATCTAAATGTATTTTAAACAACTTTTCTATATAACAATTCCCTCTCAAAAATGCATACAATATCCAGAGGGGAGCCATATCTATAAATACCAACACACATTTTGGCTATCACAATCAAATAATTCACATAACTTATTAGTGCCTTGGAACTTTGTGAATTTTCAAATACGCCCAAAAAAACTTCCTTTACGGTAATTTTAATAATCATATTATATTTACAATTCACTTTATCCTCAACGCATTTCCAAATGGACATAATTTTCGGGCAAAAGTAAAAAAAATGTTCAATATAATCAATTTCGTTCTCACAGTAAGTACAGCAATTACTCTCGGAAATGCCTATTTTATACAATAAAATATTTGTGGGGTAAATATTGTGCAATATTTTCCAATGCAACATTCGCAATCTTGTTTCAGTGGTTACTTTGTTTACCATTAACCATTGCTCTTTTCCCGGCCTGAAATCAAATTTATGTTCCCAAAATTTAACTACAACCGGCTCCACATATTTTTCCTTTATAATTAATTTGCGAAATTGATAAGGCTTACTCAGGTTCTTTAAATCGTTGAATCCACATACATTTCCATTTGCAGAGCGTAGTGTTACTGCTTTAACTGCTGTACAAATCACCCTATATTCAAAGAATCGTGTGGGCTTACATCCAACCTTCTGCTGCATAATATTAAAGGGCACAATCTCATTACCAACATATACATCCTTTACTCGACAAACTCCTGCTTTAATCCAGTCGCTAAAAAACAGGGTTTGGCCGCAATAGATTATATCACTGCTGTTCACATTTTTGTTGTTGCTGTTTAATTTTATTATTATCATAAAACTATTAATATTATAATTAAGTTCTCATGACCCACAATCTTGACAATAACTGAAGTAATGACATCAGTGACTATGCCTTGAAGCTCTTGGACAACATTCAAGTGTGTGATATTTATTCTGATATTACTGACAACCTTGAAAAATAACTGTGAAGTAAAACAGCACCCGAGACTATTAGCCCTGACGTATATTTGACAATGTTCAAAAAATGTTTCTGCTACTATGGGAATAACTGAGGTAATGGCGTGAAGTAATTAATATGTGTTGTTCATAAATGTGTAATATTGTGTTTCACTATGGCTCTCACTGATTGCACACGAGGGTCCATAACTCTACAGTCTCGTGCCCTGTTCCCCACTGACGCTGCTGCTCCATTTAGCGAAACAGTCGTGCCTAGTGAGTTAGATAACCTGCAGCACCCCCCCACCCACCCCCACTCCTCCGAAAATAAACAAAGGGACCATAAGGATCATTAAACCGCCCGCTTATTACCCCACCCCTGGAATGAAGTAAAAGAAGACCCCAAAAATAAATACAAAATTAAAAAATAAAAACACCTGCCAAATTAAAGAAGTTTGTAACATGAACTATAAAAGATGATTAACCAACAATCATAAAACAAGAGGAATGGGTTCAAAGGGATCCCTGCGTCACATTTCACACACAAAAAATAACATGAGATTTTAACCCACGGCAACCTTGGAGACCACAGGCGAACATTGACATACCAACTACGCCATAACGGGTTACAATTATAGATTGCGCTCACAACTGTTTTTGTCTGCCTTTACCTCGCGGGCTTTTACGGGCTATGTAAGGATCATTTTGTTTAACTTCAACTAAGAACTTGATTTACAGACACATTTTTAGCGGAAACACCCTGAATTGTTTGAACAGAGTTGAAGGGTCGTCTTCTGAGTATGTACTACAAACATTTTGATTAAAATATTCAAAGAAGTTTGGGAGATCTTTTGATGTTCACGTGTATGTGGGGTTATGGAGTCGTCGAGTCGAAGACTGTGCGGAAACGGTACGCCGATTACACCATGTTACATATACACAACCTATATACTATGGCTGTGTAGCCTAATCACAATTAAATTGGACGTGCACTAACCATACATTTTAATATTTTGAACCGAGTGACACCAAATGCTTTGATGTTCGAGTCTGTACTTTCAAGCAACACAGCATGATTCATCCCATGTGTTTTACACCATAAGTGTAGCAGAAGTCCCTATACAATCTTCATGTATCATACCATTATATAATCTATGATATATATTAATCATATATGTATAGATAAGGCTATACACTTATCATTGCTTGCATTAAACCAGACAAATAGAGACAGACAGAGATAGGGACAGACGGAGAGACCGACGCAGAAACAGATAAATAAAGACTGACAGGAGGAGAAAGAGAGGGAGAGAGAGAGGGAGAGATCTAAAGACAGAGACAGACAGCGGTAACAGCATCAAAATACATCATTTAACAACAATATCTAAAAGCATAATACTATTGGTGGTATATGAAGAAAAGTATTGAAAGGAGTGCCTGGCGGGATAATAGTAGGACAACGAATATAAGTTTTAGTTACAATCGTGTGAAGCCATCTTTGAAGGCATACGCACAGATTCAGCTCATTTGACTCTAAAACATCCGTTATCTGAGTACGGACAGTAAAACAGAAGGACTGCGTGACTGTATAGCATTCTGTATACATACTATTATGCTTATATTGTCTTATACTGTTTAAAACGTTCGCCAGAGACGTTTCTGTTTAATTTTGGTAGCACTTATTTGAGCCTTGTGCTTTTGTGTTTCTTCATCTTGCCCTTTCTATTGTAATTCGGACTGTTGGATATGTATTTAAACCAAAAGAAGGCGTACTTCTCTTTTTAACTGTCAATAGACACTATACAGTGTTCGATGAAACAACGCATCAGTTCAAGCGCAGTCAAGTCCAGACTAGCCCCTGTCAGTCACTCCAGTACACGCGTTCGGAATGCACGACATAGCGTGCTTGATACGGTTAATTAAACACTTACCCTCTGCCTTTAGGTAACTTGACACTGATAGCGCGGCGGGGAGGTAGCTCAGTTGGTAGCGCGCTGGCTTTGTAGCCACTTGGTCGCTATCAGCGTGGGTTCGGTCCCCACGTTCGGCGAGAGATTTATTTCTCGGAGTCAACTTTGTGCAGACTCTCTTCGGTGTCCGAACACCCCCGTGTGAACACTTGCGCACGAAAAAATCCCACGTTCACAGCGAAAGACTCAGGGCTTGGAAAACACGAAGACACGCATGCATTATCTCTCGTCTCCGATTATAATGATCGTATTTCGACACTTTGACGAGACAAACCCAATGCTGGTGTGTCGAAGAAGACAGCCACAGCGGGCTTGTTCGAATCAAAGTATCACACCATAACTTCAACGTATTACCAATACCTGTCCCAATATAGACCAGTTGGTCTAAGAGGACGTTAAACCCTAAAAGTCAGTCACACTGATAGCCGAAGGCGCAGCTCCTTTGCCCAGTCCATAAAACAAGAGGCACATACAACACACGCACAGGGGTAGAGGAGACGAAATAGGTGAATAAGAATAATCAGATATGTAATCATTTCATTGCATTATAACAAACATTTAGGTGTTAATGCTGCTATTTTAAATTAAAGCCATGCGTTTGTTGTTTAAACTGTGGCGTCATTTTCTGGTTTTGTTTTTGTATCCGGGGTTGTAAGAATTTACATGACAAATACAGGCATGTGATCATGCAGCCGAGTTGCAATGAGAAAGGCAACACAGATTCAGGCAGTTCGAGTTCATCATTCTAGGCGTCCCGGACTTGGCTGCCATTCGACAAAGGTGTTGTTTGACGCACGGATTGCCCCTATGCTCTTGTATGGTTCAGAGCTATGGGGATATGGAAAGTATGACTCTGTGGAAAGGGTCCACCTGTTTGCGTGTAAAAAGTTTCTGAAAGTGACAATTCGAACTCCAAACAACATTGTGTATGGTGAATTGGGAAGACATCCGCTGTATATTAAATATGTGTGAAATACTGGTTTACACTGCTGAAGCAACCTGATTCAAGATATTCAAAGATTGCATATAAAGCTTTATGTAATTTGGCATCGAAGGGCCACACAAATTGGGTCTCTATGTGCAGAGTCTTTTATGTTGTAATGGTTTTGCTGCTGTGTGGATGTACGGAATGGTTGGGAATGAGAAGTGTTTCTTACAAGAGTTTAAAAGACGTTTACAAGATTGTTTTTGTCAAGAATGGTTCTCCTTTTTAGAATGCAGTGAACGTTTCGACATTTATAATTGTTACAAAACATGTTTGGAAAAAGAGAAATACATTGAATTAATCAAAGATATTAAGTACAGAGTTGCTCTTACTCGTTTCCGCGCAGGAGTATCCGAAATCAACGCTCACAAGTTTCGGTACGCACCAAACCAAACGACAAGAAACTGTCCTCTCTGTACAGCTGATAAAGAAGATGAACACCATGTTGTATTTTTATGTCCTTTTTATCAAGACCTTCGAGCAAAGTATTTAAAAATCTCGAACTCTAAGACGCTGCAACAACAACTTGTGTATTTCTGTGGCAGTAATGAGGATAATGTGATGAACAGCTTCAGCAGATTTGTGTTCTTCATGTTACAGAAGAGACGAACCCTAAAAATCAGGTTCAGTGACATGTCATCAGGGTTTTAATGTATTTGTTGAATTTTATGCGTGACTGTAATGTATAACTGTGCAGATACTATTGCTGTTATTTTAACCACTATTGTAAGGGGCTGTGGCCTTAGACAATTAAAGATTTGTTCTTGTTCTTGTTCTTGTTCTCTCTCTCTCTCTCCCTCTCTCTCTCTCTCTCTCTCTCTCTCTCTCTCTCTCTCTCTCTCTCTCTCTCCCTCTCTATCTCTATCTCTCTCATAATTTATTGATAGTGATACTAATAGTATTCCTTCTCCCCTCACGCTCTCTGTATCTCTCTTTCTCCCCCCCCCCTCCTACCTCTCTCTCTTATCTTATAATGCATTTCTCTCCTCTATCAATAAATTTAGAATACGATATTATCTCTCTGTGCCTCGCTCTCTTACTGTCGTTGCGCGCGCACGCTTATTATGAGATAAGGGAGGTAGAGGTAGGGGGGGGGGGGGGGGAGAGGGAACGTGAGCTAGAGACGGAAAAAGTGAGGAGAGAATACTATAAATATATATTATGTAATAGAGAGAGAGAGGGCGAGAGAGATATAAAAGAAAGAGAGAGAGGGAGAGATAGAGAGAAAGAGAGAGAGAGAGAGAGAGAGAGAGAGAGAGAGAGAGAGAGAGAGAGAGAGAGAGAGAGAGAGAGAGAGAGAGAGAGAGAGAGAGAGAGAGAGAGAGAGAATATGTAAAGCGCTTAGAGAACGTCAAGCGCTATATAAATCTCCCATATAAATATATAAAAGAGTGAGAGAATACTATAAATATATTATGGAAAAGAGAGAGAGAGATAGATAGGGAGAGAGAGAGAGAGAGAGAGAGAGAGAGAGAGAGAGAGAGAGAGAGAGAGAGAGACAGACAGACAGACAGACAGACAGACAGACACAGTTTAATTGAATATGGGCCTACAGCCCCTTTCAATGGGGGGTACACATAAATCACAGGAAAAAAATAGAAAACATGATATTTAAAGGCACAGTAAGCCTCCCGTAAACCATCACAGAGCTCCCCGAGCGTCTAAATACAGTACAAGCATACTTCCATTTGAACGCTCACCGAACGGGAACATCCTGGCTGCTTTCTGTCGAGCGTGAGACATTTTCCAAGAATTTATTTTCGTGGACTTGGCCCTGAAGAACAATGGCGCCTCGTTTTTGCGCTAGACCTAATTTTTGAAATCTAAATAATAAATTGACAGCTTGTTACACAAACATTCTTTAATCATAAAAGAATTCGTTTTTCATCAAGACAAGATCAGAACAATTCGAAGTTGTGAAAGTTTAAAAAAAGAAAAGCCCGGAAGCAGGGTCACGCAAGGGTCGTAGCAGACGACGGCCCGGTTTATCAGTGCAAATCGCCGTTCCTCTCAACAGTCAAAAGCCATCGCTAGAGTTCTTGTGAACCACAGCCGTTGTTTCGTGCATAAAAAACGTGCTATTGTAGATAAGCTCACGTCGAGTCGCATTCAAATGACTAACTATGACGACTGCATTGTGAAAAGGGGGAAAACTGGATCACACGGGTTCACGATGGCTCAGGGGTAAGATAAACCACGCAAAAATAAATTCTTTGAAAATTGTTCGCTCTTTACGGAGGGCACCTAGGATGTTCTCAATTGGTGAGTGTTTAAATGAAAGGGTGTTTGTACTGTGTGTAAAAGCCTGACCATATCTGTGATGGTTTACGGGAGGCTTACTCTGCCTTTAAACGTATGCAAAATACACAGTGGTTTGTTCCAAGCTTTCCTCTATCAATAATCTTGCACATCAATGCTGCCTAATATATACATACAACCGAGAGAGAGAGAGAGAGAGAGAGAGAGAGAGAGAGAGAGAGAGAGAGAGAGAGAGAGAGAGAGAGAGAGAGAGAGAGAGAGAGATGTCTAATAAAGTTTGTTTTTAGGCCTGTATAATGTTTACTATTCACTTCACTATTGGTCATTCTTTGTAAAAGATTGTTTCTACTCAGTTATTTACTGTCAATGATGCTTGAGACACAAGAGAACGATTGCTGTTATTTTTAAATCTGCAGTGAGAACTTTTAGGTTGTGTGTAAAAGGTTGGTTCTGTACGTATATTCCATACGTTAAGTACCTTTGAATCTCAAACCGCTACTACTTGACAAAATGATGAGCCTTATTTACAAAAATAAAGGATCGTAGTTCAAACTGTCTGTCTATGGATGTCTGAATTGAATGTGCTGTCCCGATATATACAGGTCGAAATAATATGGCTACCAACATCTCTAATTCTGTGTAATAAAACCTTGGAACCGCAGGCGACGTTAAGTACCGCTATGTCCGTACGGAAAGCACTAAGTACCGCTATGTCCGTACAGAAAGCACTAAGTACCGTTGGTCAAAACACCCGACTACTCCCAATTAGGGCTATGTTTCTACTCAGTTATTTGCTGTCAATGATGCTTGAGATACAAGAGAACGATTGCTGTTATTTTTAAATCTGCAGTGAGAACTTTTAGGTTGTGTGTAAAAAGTTGGTTCTGTACGTATATTTCATACGTTAAGTACCTTTGAAATTCAAACCGCTACTACTTGACAAAATGATGAGCCTTATTTACGAAAATAAAGGATCGTAGTTCAAACTAACATGCCTACATATAAACAGCATAAACAACACACAAAAGTATTATGTACATGGGTTTTAACATCGCAGGTACTTAGCGCGGTACCTAGTGCAGCCAAGGTCTATGCACGGTACCTAAGGCCCTCTCATACGGACATGCCGGTACTTAGCGTCAGCCTCGCACACACACACACACACACACACACACACACACACACACACACACACATACACACATACATACATACACCATGACCCTCGTCTCGATTCCCCCTCTATGTTAAAACATTTAGTCAAAACTTGACTAAATGTAAAAATGGACAGACCAACGTAAAGAAAGGTAGTCACTGTAGAAGGAAACAAATCAGAGAAGGAATGCACGAGGCGCTGCGAATGAAGGGAACAAACCGCGCTTGAAACGTTTGAAGACTTGGAGTTTTGTCCCTTTTACTCATATTGACCCGTTTGCGCTCCATGTATTTATTTGAAGATTCTTTAACATGTACATTGTTGCTGAAATGTAGATTGCTTGATTTTGTTTGTTAGTGTTCATCATGTACGTAACTTTACATTTGTTTACTGATTGGATGATTGTTTTTGTAAGGCGCTTGGAATTTTGTTAGGACATGATTTACCACATATAAATACCCTGAATATTATTACTATTATTATTTAAGTTATTGAGACATCCCAGTGCACTAAGGGATTTATAGAGCAAATCGAGAAAATTCATTATTGAACGAAGCGCATTGCGCTTAGTTCAAGTAATTATTTTCGAGATTTGCTCTATAAATCCCTTAGTGCACTGGGATTGTTTCAATAACGATATTGTCGGTACCGCCAGAGAAAAAAGAAGATACAACACGCACATTTTGCTACGCGCATTTGAATAGGCATAACTGTGTGGTCAGGTCGTGTAAGATCTACTTTTGTGTGGGCTGTCTCAAGTGTGTCGTGCTTTCGTCACACGCAAACTCTTGTTTTAGTAATTTCTGTTGGTAAATTCCAGTGTAGCGTAAAGCTAAACAGTGATGATCTTTCAGAGAGACCTCATTTGAACTCGGAGAAAGGACTGTGTTCTTAGTTATTTGTGATTCGAAACCTCAAGTCGAGCTTCGACGGATTGACTGTGCAGAGTGACTCCTCTTGAATTGGCTAACCCCCAAGGTCGACGGTTAGCACATTTTCAAAATAAATGTGGTATGTTTCTCGTGTTGTACCTTCACTCATCGGGGAGTCTGGTACTAAATATGAACGGTAAAAATGCTCTGAACTCTACACGTATTATATCCCCATCGTTTTTTCGTTCACATTTGCCCAACATTTTAATTTGCTGAGCGGGGTTTATGTCGTCTGCTAGGCTAGGGCAATCGAACCACTGCAGTCTCATTTCAAAAACAAAAATTGCTCGTCACGTTGCATTGAGTCTGTACGCATGAGGCAGGCTGGTAATAAGTCTTATATATGGTAAGAACGTTCTGAACCCTACACGTTTTCGATTCCGATTGTTCTTGCCTTGAAATAATAATTCGGAAACCATTCATTTACTGAACTGATGCAGTCGTATTTCAGTGTAGTCTGCTACGTATGACAGAGTCGGTCGAGTCAGTCGACTTCCAAATGCTGGTCTAGCTGGTACGTTATCGGAATAACACTTGTGTTTTCCTGTTAGCCGCTGGGAATTGTATACTAACTCATCATTTGGTTATGTGGATGATAAGCTACATGCCACTAACACGGCATATGAGAAGAATCTATGCAAGTCGATAATGAAATGAGACGCAGCGGCTTCTATTTTTAGATCTGTGGCACAGGCACATGCAATCTGTCAGAAAAAAACCCACTTCTGCTTTAATTGAGAAGCAGGAAATTTATGGTCATTTGGTATTGTGGAGAATATAAGCTACATGTCATTAATTAATTCTGAGGATGAGAGTACAGTCTCACTTAGGCAAAGGGCGGAAGAATACGCTCTGTGGAAAAGTTAGCGCACTCTTGGAGTGCGCTAACAGTTTTAGCGCATCGCCATTAGCCAATCAACTGGTTCACATCAGTCATGTGACACCAGTACTTACTGACAATTATTATTATTATTATTATTTAAGTTATTGAGAGATCACAGTGTGTTAAGTGTTTTATAGAGCAAATCGAGAAAATGAATTATTGAACGAAGCGCGTAGCGAATAACATTTGTTCTATAGAGATTACTCTTAACAGTAGGTCGAGACGTGAATCTGAGACAGAGTGAGATTCGTATGCGTTCGATTACCCCAAGCTCACAATGGATGCACAGGCATCAATATAACTTGTAAGATCTCTTTTTCCTGTGTCTAGCATTTATTTCAGACGTTGAAGTCGCTTTGATGCGACCACGTAGGCTTCTCTTCTTTTGCGATGTTTAAAAAACAAAAACAAAACACAAGTGTTGAATTTAACGGGGTCAAGAACGCCGTTTGTTGTTTATTTTATTAATTTTTCCATTAAATTACATATCTTACCCAACTCACATATAGCAATTAACCCTGGTTCAGTGCTAGTAACGCTGTACGCGTCCCCTTGGTAACAAGGGAGACCACTCTAAAAAAGAGTGACCCATCCCATAATGTCAGACTAACTTCACGTCTGACTTCCGTATGCGTGCGCATATGCCGCCATTTACATCATTCCAAAACTCAGCGGTCAGCTAGCTGGTCGCAGTTCTGTATGCTCTGGCTGTTTCTTCAGCTTTGGTACTTGGTCTTTGGACTGGGTGCTTTCTCCTTGGTTTTCTACTTGTTGTCTTGTCTTCGCAACTTTGTGAGGTGAGATCGTTCTTGATTTTGTGGGCGTTTTGTGGCCTTGTTTTGACTTGTGAAAGTTTTCTTGAGAAAATTTTTTCGTGAGTTGTTTGGCCATGGCGGATAACGTCAAGAAGAGGCAGGCTTCTAAACTTGTAGCTGCTGAGTCTCCGCCTCCTAGAAAAACGCCTAGGAAACTTAAGCAGTCTGGACAGGCTGTCGTTTCGGTGTTAGAACCGTTATCGAAGAAATGCATTGATGTTGTTGTTGACATGCCCTCGGCTTCCATTTTACCCGGTAAACCGGCAGACAAGATTGCGCATGTTGATAAGCCGGTTAAAGCGGCTCCTGTTTCTGTGAATCCCGGGCTTGCGTCTGCGGACGTTGCCGTTTTGCTTCTCTCACTTAGTACACAGATATCGTCTTTGGCGGAAGAAGTGGCGTCGACGAAAGCGGAGCTGCGTGCTCTTCCGGTGGGCGTGGCTGGTGTTGCCTCCCTGGCTAAGGTGCGTCCTTCGCCTTCGGCCACTGTTACTCGGGCAGATGTGCATGCGTTGCAGGACGATGATGGTGGACTTGTGGTTCCGGCGAGTGTTCCGTCTTCCGGTGTCTCTCGTCAATCTAAAGGTACAGTGGTCGCCGGTTAATATGACCAGCCGCGTATTATGACCAATTTTACCCGGTCCGGAATTGTCCTTCTTTGTTATGTATTAGAAAAAGCCGCTTAATATGACCACAACGCCGCTTAATATGGCCACATTGTTTCGAGAAAATGGCAACAAGTTCACAAATGGTCATAATAAGCGGCTGGTCATATTAACCGATGTTAGAGAAAACGACTTAAAAAAATTCGCAAAACGAAACATTTTTTTTTTAATTAATAATTGTAAGGCCAAAAAAAATAATAGGTGTGGTTACGGTAACATAGCCACAAAAAAAATAGGGTAGGAAGGTAGGCAATCACTTTTTTTTTTTAACTTTTTTTTCTAATGTGTACAAATTAAACCTACTTGACAGGGAAATAAGTGTGCGACTCGGGCGCTTTCGCTTTCATTGCGTTTTCTGCACTCGTTCACTTGTTTTTTGGGGTATTTTTTTGACAAATGTAATAAAAAGTTATAGGGTCGGGTTACCGTAACCACACCTATTTTTTTTTAGGCCTAAGAAAATGTAACTTGTTGGCAACAAACACAAAATTAAATATGTGTACTGTACATTGTAGCCATTATAGATGACGTCCGTTGAAAAGAAATTGAAATGGAATGAAAAGTAAATGGAAGAAACGGCATATACACGTCCAAATGTTCACTTAGGGGCCTGGAAAAAATCACGGATGTTGGTCTGTGTGTTGGTGCTAGACCAGAGGAGATCCTTCACGATCATTGTCAAAGGCTCCAAACTTCTCCATGTTGTAGCCGCGACTTTGAAGTCCAGACCTCAGTTTCTCCATGAGCGCTCTCATTTCAGGAGCTGTTGGGGGTGGGGGTGGGGGTTCCTCTTCGTCATCACTTTCAGGTTCTGTCTCAGTCTCTTCCACATCTTTGTCTTTTCCATGTCGTAGGCGCTTTCGTTGCGGTGAATCCTGCGTTGCGCACTCCTTCCTCACGCTGTCTTCATTCTTGAGAATGTTTGTCAAAAATCCTCTGTTGACGCCCAACTGTGCAGCACTCTCACGCATACTACAGGATGGTAGAGCTTTAAATTTGTCAATAAGTTCTAGCTTTTCCTCGGCTGTCCGATCTTGGCGTTTTCGTTTCGACATTGTTTCCTCTTGAATCAGACTGAAAAATTGGTTGGCTCGTGCTCTGTTTGCCAAAAAGAGAGAGATCGAATAATGTTCGTAATCACTTTAGATTTATTCACGGGAAATAATGAAAAGATCGCACGCTTTTTTGCCTTTTTTATGACGCTCAGTCTCGGGGAAAAAAAGAGAGAGAATAATGATCGCGACATTAGAGATCACTGAGCACTGATCACTGATCACTTTAGTTTCATTCACGAAAAAGAAAGAAAATATCGCACGCCTTTTTGCCTTTTTCAAAAAATCGTATGTATTTTTTTCCCCCGAGTGATTTCAAACTGAAAAAGATGTGAACTTGTTGCCATTTTCTCGAAACAATGTGGCCATATTAAGCGGCGTTGTGGTCATATTAAGCGGCTTTTTCTAATACATAACAAAGAAGGACAATTCCGGACCGGGTAAAATTGGTCATAATACGCGGCTGGTCATATTAACCGCGGTCATATTAACCGGCGACCACTGTATTTACAATTCGATCCGCGTTGCAATATTTTGGCTCCTATTTAGCCATATTTAGACAATTGAACTTTTCGAGTTTTGAAAGCTTTTCTGACTCTCACTGATCTGTTTAGGTCGCTATAACAAAGACTCTTGTTCATATCTTTTAATGTTGTTAGAGGTAATGACTCTTTGAAGTCAACCTTAGCTAGATGAATTGCCACATTGTCTAGGCATGCCTTCAAGTGGTGGCAGTTAAAGGGGGAGGGGGGCAGTCAGTCCTCTCTCTTCAGGCAGGACAGACTCTACAATCCTCTTTTGAGCAAGTTGCTTGCTCTTGGCGATTCTGTCGTACATATTTGTCCTGTTAGAGCCCTCAAGCAGTTTTCTGTTATGGGCTCTGCACATTTGATTAGAAACTCAGAAACATCTTTTTATCTCACTCAACATGGTGCAGTGTAAGGATTTCTCGAAAGTCACTTTAGCCGAGTGGGCCTCCAACATAGTTTGGCAAAAATGTGTCTGGTGACAGAGTCAGGCAGGTGATGTCAGGGCAGTCTTGCCCTTTACTACAGCCAGGTTATCATGAAGCAAGGGATTGGTCTTCCTCTTTAGCTGGTTTTTTGAGTTGGTCTCCTGGCATAAGTTCTTGAGTCGGCTTACTGGCTTTCTAAGGATGTTTCATCTATGTCTATCTCAAGAGATGTCTCTGCATTGAGATAGGATGGCTGTTCTGCTTTACCTGCTCTGGTAGCGGTAGGACAGATTCTTTATTTCTGCTTTGATAAGGTGCCCTCCACCTCTATTAGCAATCTGCTATATGTGAGTTGGGTAAGATATGTAATTTAATCAAAAATTTTAATAATAAATTTTCATTTGATTAATATACTTACCTAACTCACATCGTTTATTCCCTCCCTCCTCCCCGCTGTGGGTGTAGATGGGTCTAAAAAAGTAGCGAGTTGGGCTTCGTTTAGGAATGATGTAAATGGCGGCATATGCGCACGCATACGGAAGTCAGACGTGAAGTTAGTCTGACATTATGGGATGGGTCACTCTTTTTTTAGAGTGGTCTCCCTTGTTACCAAGGGGACGCGTACAGCGTTACTAGCACTGAACCAGGGTTAATTAACCATATCCACATATCGAGGCTCTGGGAGTTACTTCCCTTGTTTTAGGAAGCAAGCTTGGGGACAATGTAAAACGGATGATAGGTATCCTGAACGCTGTGTTGGCGTGAAATTCATCCCATTTGTGAAACCGGGAAAGCATCTGTACCATCTAGATCGCTGCCTTCGCTGGATAAAAGCCTGCAATCGCCCAGCTTACCAGTTGAACGTCAACACAATCAAGTCGTACACGTACATTTGCAGCAAGGTCAGATCTCGCACGACTTTGATTCAAGGCCTATTGCTAATTTTTTGATGGTTTGGTCTCAGTGTCACAAAAATATGACGATCTAATCAATCACTGATTTAAAAAATAAGTATGTTGCCCTATATCCATTGACATTCTTAGTGAAATAGATCTATTTGAAATAGTATTTCACTGCCCCGACCGGCGAACTTGTTGCCGGCTGTATTGAGCTTGTGTGTTCGTGTAGGCTTACTCAAAAAGTCAAAATCACAGTCGTCTCCGAAACAAGCAATAATCAGAGTTGGGGGGAAAACATTTCGTTTGTTCAGTTTTGTTTTGTTCTTGATAGTTTGTTTATCTCACACACACACACACACACACACACACACACACACACACACACACACACACACACACACACACACACACAAACACACGCGCGCACGCACACACATTGCACGTACGCGCACATACACACACCTACTGAGATATGCCTAACATACACGCACGCTTGCAAACACACACATAATACGCAAACGCAGTTTAATTTCCTCAATACAAGGCGAAAGGCACACACACACCACACACAAATAAACACACACACGCAGTCCCACACACACACACACACACACAACCCTCACACACACAAATAAACCCACACACGCAGTCCACCCCCCCCCCCCCACACACACACACACAACCCTCACACACACAAATAAACACACACACGCAGTCCACCCCCCCCCCCACACACACACAACCCTCACACACACAAATAAACCCACACACGCAGTCCACCCCCCCACACACACACACAACCCTCTCTGACACACACACCCGCCCAACCCCAGCGTCCAACTCAACTTTCACCAACAACCAAACCCTACTCTCACTATCGCTCTCTCTCTCTCTCTCTCTCTCTCTCTCTCTCTCTCACACACACACACACACACACACAAGCTCACGCAAGCACAGCCACACACACACACAGCACGCGCATACACACACAATGACACACATCACACACAGCACGCGCATATACACACACACTGACACACATCACACACACACACCCACACACACCTTTCGCAGTTCGCTCACAGTTCTTCTCTTTTCCATCGTCGCCATCTTCGAAGCTTGCTTCGCTTTTCAGGGGAGATAACCCGTTTATCACATTCGCTGCTGACTTGTGGGTCAAGGCTATTGCTATATGTGAGTTGGGTAAGTATATTAATCAAATGAAAATTTATTATTAAAATTTTTGATTTCTAATTACTCTCATACATGTGTAATGCAGTCGGTGTATGTGTATATCCCTGACATCCTCTCACCACTTTACTCCCATGTCATTTCCTTTTCCACCTGGAGTTCGTTACCCTTGTGTTAATGTACTGTTTCAATGTTAAACCAACGTTATAACAAGTTCAAGATTACCGGAATTGTGCCCTCAATGTAGTGTGTGTGTGTGTACGTATTATTTATTTTTATAAGGGCAGGTTCTGCAAAATTGAAGGCTTAAAGGTCCTCGTCTACATGTTTTTGACGGAAATTGACATTTTCATGCTTTGAAGGCTATTTACGGGCAAATATCAACCGCTCCCTGACTTTTTATGCATCGAGAAACAAAGTTAGTCATCGCTGAATCAATAGCTTACCTTAAATCCCGACATAAATCAAACAATACCAAGAAAACAGACAAAACTTGCCTTCAAACGTGTCAGGCTTCCGCTCGGCCTTTATCAGGTTATTCCCCGTGTACATGCCTCATCACTGTTACCTGAAAGTGTCACCATCTGCACGCTTTTTTCTCGTTCTTTTTGTGGACGTCAAGCTTTTCTAATTTAGACCGATCTCGTGATAATAAAAAGCAGCTAACATGACCTTGCAGCAAGTACACAATGACACGCTTAAAGTACCATGCTGTGGCGTATTTTACTGTTTACCTTGACACACACACACACGCACTCGCACTGACGCAAAGACATATAGATTTGCAACAATCGAAAAGCTACGGTCGAATCAATTTATTTCAGTGCTTCAAAATACCAGTTTAATCAAAATATGTGAAGCCAATCAAACAAATATAAACATCTTTCCATGTTTAGTCCCTCGGTTCCGCTGTCTCTAAATCTTATAGTCATTTCGTTGTTGTGTTATAAACGGCAATAGATAAAGACGTTATAAATCGATTAGCTTTTATTTGTTAAACACATTAATTTCATCTTACGTCTAAAATTACAGATGACTGTATGCATATCAACAGACACTCACAAAATCGCTTCCAAACAGGTTGTATCTTATGCCCTCGACATCCGTTGTAATGTCATGCTTTTTTGTATTGTTTCTTCAGCTCCGTTCGTGAACGTAAATAAACATTTCAAACGTACACAGCTTCAAGGCAATGTAATTATCTACTTTCACGACTATATGCTTGGTTTGACGTCTAAGACTGCGCGAACGTAGAACATTCAGAACACAGTGGATCTTGATAACGACCACCTGCTCACAGAATCGAATCGAGCTCCGCCCGAATCATTCGCGCCAACTACGCAGCCCATTTCTACCACAAAGCTCCTCTTTTGAGTTTTGTCTTTGCTGTCGTTGTTTATGGGCCACATCTTAACGATGTTAGTCTTCAGGGGCGGATCAGTTCATTTTATGAGGGGGTTTTCCAAAAGTATATTGTGAAGATATGGGTGTGAAGGCGCGAAGCGCCGAGCCGACGGCGCAAAGCGCCTAGTTTGCTTGGGGGGTCCGGGGGCATGCCCCCCCGGAAAATTTTGAAAAAAAGGATGCAAAATGGTGCAATCTGGTGCATTCTGAGGATGATCATTACCAGTTTCCGGCAGCAGATTTTGTCACTGATTAATACTGGCTGGGGGGGGGGTTCCGGAAACCCCAGAAACCCCCCCCTCGTCCGCCCCTGGTCTCCGTAGGGTGACGGTGGGCCATATCGAGTCTCTCGCTTCGTCGTTTCTGGCTTATTTCTTCTTTCTGCTTTCCTTATTCATGACCCATTTCTTCAATCAATCAATCAATGACGCTTATATCGCGCATATTCCGTGGGTACAGTTCTAGGCGCTCTGCAGTGATGCCGTGTGAGATGAAATTTTATACGGCCAGTAGATTGCAGCCATGTCGGCGCATATTTACCTTTCACGGCCTTATTCCAAGTCACACGGGTATGGTAGACAATTATTAACTGTGCCTAAGCAATTTTGCCAGGAAAGACCCTTTTGTCAATCGTGGGATCTTTAACGTGCACACCCAATGTAGTATACACGGGGGGTGGTTCGGACACCGAAGAGAGTCTGCACACAAAGTTGATTCTGTGAAATAAATTTCCGCCGAACCTGGGATCGAACTCGCGCTGACAGCGGCCAACTGAATACAAATCCAGCGCGCTACCAACTGAGCTATATCCCCGCGCTCGTCGACGTTGTTTGTGGGCCATTTCGTACCCCAGCTACCGTCGCTGTGGTTTTTGTCACCATTGGAGGGATGAGTGTTCCGTTTTGCGCGTTCATGCCGCGATTTGATTGTGCCTAAAATCTCCGTGTTCTGAATATCATCTTCTTCCCCTTCGGCGGATTTTCTCTCTTCCACGGATAATTTCCCGGATGCATCTGTTAGGGCTTTGTTTTCCAGTTTATTTGACGTGTTTAATTCAGCATTCAGGCTTCCTTTTGATGCATCGTTTTTAGCTCTTTTGGGGTCAGACCCCGCCGCAAGGCTTTGACGAAGACCGTGTTCAAGAACGCGATATTTGTCAAACGCATAGGAGTTATATAAATGTAGAAAGTCGTTGGTTCTCAAACCACCCTGTTCTCCTTATTCCTGGTTAATATCGTCATTGTCTTTGAAGCCACCCACCACAACAACACCGGTGTTCCGAAAGCGCTGTAGAAACCTTTCACTAAGCGCCCCCGGAGTAATGCCAGAAATGTCCTGAAAGTCACTGTCATCTGAAACCTTCCCATCTCACTTCCTCGACCAGTCGACGTCAGACTCCGGTTCAAAATCAGCGGAGCCAGCAGACACGGTTTCAGGGGCCGCGTGAAGTCCACCAACGACGTCATTACCGGCTTCTGGGAGTGACGCCATCGACAATAAAATGCTTGCCTTCACTTTCGCCCCCTTTCCAGGGAAGAAGAACATTCTCTTCGCCTTTTCTTTCGCCCCCTTTCCAGGGAAGAAGAACATTCTCTTCGCCTTTACTTTCGCCCCCTTTCCAGGGAAGAAGAACATTCTCTTCGCCTTTACTTTCGCCCCCTTTCCAGGGAAGAAGAACATTCTCTTCGCCTTTACTTTCGCCACCTTCCCAGGGAAGAACA
Source organism: Littorina saxatilis (assembly GCF_037325665.1). Lineage (NCBI taxonomy): Eukaryota > Metazoa > Mollusca > Gastropoda > Littorinimorpha > Littorinidae > Littorina > Littorina saxatilis. Next base: position 40,936,678 of record NC_090251.1, on the reverse strand, counting down.
TTCTCTTCGCCTTTACTTTCGCCACGTTTCCAGGCAAGAATACTCTCTTCGCCTTTACTTTCGCCACCTTTCCAGGGAAGAACCTTCTCTTCGCCTTTACTTTCGCCACGTTTCCAGGCAAGAATACTCTCTTCGCCTTTACTTTCGTCACCTTCCAGAGAAAGACCATTTTCGATACTCGCCGTGTCAACGTTATCCACAGATTTCTTTCGCATCCTACTGATTCTGTGCATTTTTCTCCTCCGTTGGCACATCTGCTGCATACACCAGAAGGCACGGAGGCGCGAGAATAATTATGATCATGCAACAGTACTGCCGGTGTAACACGAGAAAATTACTCCCAAGAGATTTTTACTCCGGAGTAAACATTTCGTACGAAAAAATTACTCCCTTTACGAAAAAAGCACTCCCCCATTACAGGGCCGGACCAAATGAGTTGTAAGGGGGGGGTTCCTCCTTTTTTGGGGGGGCAAATCAGCAAAGTGGCGAAGCCACAAGCGCGCGCCTGCAAAGCAGGCGCGCGAACTAGGGGGGTCCGGGGGCATGCTCCCCCGGAAAATTTTTGAAAAACGGTTAAAATCTGTGCAATCTGGTGCATTCTGGGCCTTGTTTTGAGGGTTAAGAGCAGCATTGTTTTGGTGCCAAAACTAGTAAAAAAAAAAAACCACTCAAAGCAAGGTACATGCTTTTTCCAGGGGTGGGGTTCCGGAACCCCTGGAACCCCCCCCCCTGGGTCCGGCCCTGCATTACACGAGAAAATTACTCTCCAAGACAGGTGAGTTCCGAGTAAACATTTCATACAAAAATGTTACTCCCCTGACGAATAAATAACGAATAAATTACTTTACCCCAACACAAGCAATTTAACTTCCCATGCCAGGTGTACGAAATTTTTACTCCCTTGTCCCCTGTTAGTCTTGGTGGTGGAAGGGGTGGAAGGAGGGTAGCGCGACATTCGTGTGCGCGAGATCACTTATTGGCATTATCCCTTCACCCGCATCCCATTTTTGCGTACGAGATTTTTACTGGAAGTAAAAGAAATGGGGAGTAAAAATTTCGTGGAGGGAGTAATTTTTTCGTGCCTTGGGGAGTTCTTTTCTCGTACGAAAAGTGTACTCGGAGTAAGAATTTCGTACGAAATATTTACTCCGGAGTAAATTTTTCGTGGAGTAAAAATGTCGTGTTATACCGACACGTGATACCCCTGCCTTGAAAACTAGTCACATGGGTCAGCAGAAAGGTTGACGCGATGACAACTACCAACAGTGAAGGCATGACTTTTGGCTTTGCTCTGGCATCCATGGCTGGTCGTAGTTGACTGCAGGAATTAGGAAAGCTGCTGATTAGTAGAATCTTGAATATATCTTCACAAGAGGCTGTTCGGGTCACAGTGTGAGTAACGATTCGCTGCTCAATGCTTCTGGTTTACAATCTGTTGGTCTTCTGGTCGCCCTGCCTCTCGCCGTGTTAAGTATGTACATGCTTTGCGAGCAATGCATAGAAATCATACACAGCGAAAGGGACCTCTCACAGAGCTAGTCTTACGCCGAGCACATGAGATGTCTTTCCTGATTGGCCTGTTCGTAGCCAAACACCAGCACCTTCAACCAATCACATTTCTCCAATCCTTTTGCGCGACGAAGAAATGTGCTAATGAGTACAGTGGAAAACCCAATCTAAGTGTCGACCATGCCCTACATGAAGATGAGGACCCATTAACGAGTGGTGTATGGAGCTTGGCGCACACGTGACCAACGACAAAAATACCATGAGATTGTGTGTGTGTGTGTGTGTGTGTGTGTGTGTGTGTGTGTGTGTGTGTGTGTGTTAGTATGCGCGTTAGTGCGTGCATGTTTGTATGTGTGTGTATGTGTGTGTGTGTGTTTGTTAGTATGCGCGTTAGTGCGTGCATGTGTGTGTGTGTGTTTGTGTGCACGTGTGTGTGTGTGTGTTTGTGTGCACTTGTGTGTGTGTGTGTGTGTGTCGGTGTGTGTGGGTGTATGTGCACATGTGTGTTTGTTTGTGTGTGTGCGTGCGTTAGTACGTGCATGTGTGCGTCTGTGTGTGTGACAGTATGTGTTTGTGGTACGCCAGTTCGTAGGTACTATCAAGTTATGGTGTGCGTGCGGGCATGTGCGAATGTTTACGTGCGGATATATATAAGAGAGACAGCTTATGTTAACTGGGGAAGGAGGGAAGGAAGCTTGGTGGTTATGACAGAAAGATGCCCAGCTGAGGCACAGCAAGACACTGTCGATGATACTCATCAGTGAATTGTTCTCATAACTTTCGAGTGTTGATGCTAACGTCAGTCACAAGCTGTTTAGCACATTTTTGCACTCGCCCGATATTTTTATCGCGAAGAAGGATTACCCGTTCATAACTTGCCAACAACAATATAGTTGTGTTAAAAACTGTAAAGAACGTACACAATTTAACACACTTTACCGTAGACTGTAGCAAACCTAGCCCGCCTATGAAAAGCAGGTCCCGATTTTGTAATATTTAGTTTCGGACCACAACCAGTTTGGTGATAGCTATTGTGCTTTCGATTCCACACATTTCCGATAGGAAATTCGTCATCGTTTTAAATACAGCTTTTGTAACGTGTACTTTGTGTGTGTGTGTGTCTGTCTGTATGTCTGTCTGTCTGTCTGTATGTGTCTGTGGTGAGGGGGAGGGGGGGGGTAACGACAAGGATTGCCTTGACATTTGGAAAACTCAGCCTAAACTTTTATGGTCATCTGTTCGGCGGCAATATTTCAGAAGAAAATAACACCTCGCAACATCCCTGAAGGACACTTTTCTTGTGTTGCAATCACTGTAACGACCAGTGCTTCCATACATTCAGTCAATTGTTTTCATTTGAGAATAGTTTTGTCTTTACAATGTCGCGACCCGATCAGCACGACTGAACATGCTGAGACGACGTTTGATGGTCGTCCTGAGTTGGCTTGGTGACCCTAACACTCCCTGGGACAACTTCCGCCCGCTTCTGTGAAGAGGCTCCCGAATCTCCAACACCTTTTCAGCGCAACAGAAAGAGCAAAATGACCATTAGCAGAACAAAATGCACCCAACACTCAAATGAAAATATGATCAACTGCAGCTTATTATCAAAACCATGTTGAAAATGTTATAACATCGCGCGCGCCCAAACACGACCGCGTGAATACACACACACACACACACACATACACACATACACACACACATACACGAACGCACGCACGCACGCACGCACACACCGTCCAACACGCACACACACACACACACACACACACACACACACACACACACACACACACACACACACACACATACGACACGCATTCACACACACACACACATACGCACGCATTCACACACACACACACGCATACATACACACATACACACACACACACACACACGTCGGTACCGAGAGTGTAAATTTTGAACTGAGGAACTGATTTGGGAAAGTGTCCAATCAATTTCGTGTAAAATGCTGTTCATGTTACAAGCGTTCACTGGCCATGTCTTCATCACAGCCAGCAAAAAGCAAACTTTTCAGTTGAAATAAGGTTAAGGCTACAGTGACATATAGTCCTATGAGGTTACCCTCATTTAAATTGGGGCTGCCATACGGTACGGCGCTACACCTTTTTATTTTTCTCTCTTTCCTGCATCATTGTGTACATGTTTACAAGCCTTGAGACTTTCGCTGAGAACCGTGACTTGGGAATTTCATCATGCGCATGCGCCTATACATACTACGAAGTTTTTAATGCTATGACGGTTACGTACCTTCTTAATAAGATTGTTAAACAGTGACGTCACCCCCTCTGCGTCATCGCGGGCTGAGCATTCTGACGTCAGAGTGTAGTCTGAACACCACTCCTGCTTCTCCTTGTGCCTTTGTACCGTCCTGGATACACACACACACACACACACACACACACACACACACACACACACACACACACACACACACACATAAAACATAACATCAAACTGTATGAGAGCCTATCTAAAACAAGATTGTTTAGTTATTGGAACGTTTACATTTTGACAAAACAAGACATTCAGAAGTTCATCGATCCAATGGTATTCTTAGTGGACAAACAGACGATGATGAACTATAAGACAAATAAAAACAATGAAAGAAATGGGTGTATAAGAGCGAGTAAACAGGAGAACACCTAGTTCAATCAATCAATCAATATGAGGCTTATATCGCGCGTATTCCGTGGGTACAGTTCTAAGCGCAGAGGTTTTTAAAAAAAAAAAATTTTTACGTGCTCGCGAAATAGGACACACAGAGGTACACGCAAACTTTCATGAACATAGACAGACTGTCTGACATATTGATCTTTATTTAATAAACAGACACGGTTTAAGACACAATGTCTTTTCTTCAAACCTGTCCTAGACAATTTAAACATGTACTATGCGTAGAAGAAAAATAAACAGACAAGAACAACAAAAAATGCTCAATGCAATCAACATAAAATACAGAACAGTTACATGTTACAACCATTGCAAAAGGATAGTAAACACACACACACACACACACACACACACACACACACACACACACACACACACACTGGTACACACTGACACACTCACACGCACTCACATACTTACATACACACTTTCACACACAGGAACAAATTCAATCTTTCTGATTCTCTTTTTAACTCCCATTTCATGCATTTCCCTTGATTCCCTAGGCCCTTCAAAGCTCACAGGTAAAAGAATAAACTAACAAAGAAACTCTTACCTGACATGATCAAGATCGTTTTTATTCCCAAGAAGAAGTACAGGCAACGGCAGCAACATACCGGAAGTCGCCTGACCGGAAGACTGCCCTCTTCTGTGTCCTGATGTCTGCGCGTGCGTGACGGAAGTGACGGAGGGTCTATATTTCCGCATGCAGCCAAGAGCGTGTCGAGCAGCAGTCACACTTGACTGATCCGTCACACTGTAGACCAAGACGGCTGCATCCGCTTGCATCAACAGTTCTCGTGAGGCGCCCCTTGTTTGGAGACTCTGAGAAAAAAATATTTATTGTCAGAAGAAAGTGTAAGTGTGTGTGTGTGTGTGTGTGTGTGTGTGTGTGTGTATGTATGTGTGTGCACGTGTTTGCGTGCATGCATATCACGGTGTGTGTCTGTTTAGGTGTGTGTGCGTGTGTGTGTGAATGCGTGTGTGTGTGTGTGAGTGTGTGTGTGTGTGTGTATGTGTGTGTGTGTGCGTGCGTGTGTGTGTGCAGGTGGTGTGTGTGTGTGTTTGCGCGCGTGCGCGCGTGTGTGTTTATGAAAAGGAAGCCAAAAAATTGTCCGGGGGAGGTGTCAGGTGGGTGTTGGAGTGTGTGCCATCACGCGCATGAGTAGGTGCGTCCATACTGACTCGGGTGCACGCATGAGCATTATATTTAACACCCTTTTACCTATTTTCTGTCAGGTTTTTACCACAAAAGACGGATGTCTACATATACGTCCAGGAAGAAGATAAACAAGAACGCGGAGACGTAGTTAGTTAGTTGTTGCTTTTTGGGTCCAGCGGACCATATAGGCCAAATCAGGACGCCACGCGGAGGCGTAATTAACCATTCAGTCAAGTACGGAAGATGGGCACACCAGCGGCGAAGCGATGACAGAGGAGCACGAACAAACGTCTGATTAGATTACACTTTCCCAACACACACACACACACACACACACACACACACACACACCTCAACGTACCCCACATTGTGACCAGTATGAAGAGAGAGAGAGAGGGAGACAGAGGCACAAACAGACAGAGACAGAGACGGAGAGACACAGAAACAAACAGACAGATTGAGAGAGGCAAATTTTCTTTATTGTGCATGGGGGAAAGAACGTCGGAAGATGAAGTCGTAATCTCTTGCCAATCAATATTTGCATGTTCCAGACTCGATATGACGTTCCGGCTGTTGTCTGTGAGTCGTCTGAAAAGGAGCTGTAAAGTGAAAGGTTTGAAAGCCTGCTATCCTTTTAACAAATGTCTTAATTGTGAGCGTATTTACCACACAAACACAATAAAACTATATATTTTTTTAATCAGAAAATGAAAATGAATAGACGAATGTTCATTTTATTAGTCTTGGTTAAGAAATCAAGAAAGTGACGATTTAACGGTTTTCTTTGATTGTAAGCGCATTTTCCAATCTACCACAACAAAACCAACATTTTCGGATACAGGAGACAATAAGGAATACCATGATTTGTTATTGAAATTCCCATTTTTCAAAAAAGTTATAAATTTGCACAATTTGAGTGAACATTTCATGAACTCATTTTTAAGGTATCAAGCTGAAATGCAATCCTAGGCCCTATAGTCTGGACTGGGTCGAAGGTTGTGTGACACAAATTTCAAGAACATTGAGGGAAAAAATATGAAGCCGTGACAGTGCAGCCTCAACTTTTGCAAACAGGTAAATATGACGTCACCAAATAGTGCTATCAAAAATCGGAGAAATAAGGCAGGAGTAAATGCTCTCAAAAATGTGCACAACAATGTTCATAAAAATCCGTCCGGTAATGTGAAATGCTCCGCACAGACAGACACACAGACACACATAGGGTCCCCTACCTAGGCCCTACAAAGCTAGGGAGACAAACCTCGCTCTCCGCTCTTCAGCGTACTGAATGTGAAAAGACTAAAAGGGGAAAGGGGAGGAACCGGCGGGAGACGAAGAGATGAAGCATGTGAGAATACAAGCACACACACACACACACGCACGCACGCACGCACGCACACACGCACACACACACGCACACACACACACAAACACACACACACACACACACACACATACATACACACACACACACACTCTCGGGGGGGGGGGGGGGAGGGGGGCTTGTAGGATTAAAACAGCTTCCGCCAACGCATCCATTTCCCTTCAGATTTAACCTAAACAGGTGTCAAGTCAGTCAGTTTTGGCATCAGGTTAGTTTACATCAGGTTTATAGCATTAAACTGCAACGTAGTGCCATCAACATCATCACCGTGACATGAACAAAACGTTCCCGTTGCTAATCTGATGTTCTCTTGGCGGCCTGCACTTGAGACTTTCAGTCAGTTCGGCTGATTTTCAGTGAATCAGGATATGCATGTAGGTTTAAAGCAGCTGGCTGATAAATATAAAAAAACTTTTTCAGGCTGCGACTGGTCGTGAGTGCACGTACACACACACACACACACACTGTGACACACACACACACACACACACACACACGCCAAGGGCGGATCCAGGATCATAAGGAAGGGGGGGCACACCCAAACTGTTTGGCACAAACTTGAAGGCGCGAAGCGCCTGAATTGAGGGCGCAAAGCACCCTAATTGAGGGCGCGAAGCGCCCGAACATGCTACAGGGTCCGGGGGAATGCCCCCCCCCCCCCCCGGAATTTTGTTTTCAAGGAAGCAAAATACTGCAATCTAGGGCCACCTGAGCTCAGAAACTGTCATTTAATCATCTGGCCAAATTTCCATTTTTCTCTCTCTCTCTGTTTCCCTGATAGTCCGGTGGCAGAGGGCTGTTTTTTCCCAGAGCCTAGAAATCCCTAGTTACAATCGTTTCTTTGCATTTTTGAGTGCTTTTGACCTTAAGGTTGAAGAATCCGGCGGGTGTACAAATGACACCCTCTTGGCATTTTCACAATTCAAGATGGCGGCCAAGATGGCGGCCAAAATATGTCACCGGCCATAACTTTTGAACTATACCTCGTAGAATCATGATATTGGTGTCTATGGTAAGGTTTTTGGGGTCAAGGAATCCATTTCTAGTGATTAAATGAATATTCAATCAGTGTAAGTGGTTGAAATGAACAGTGGCTACTTTTGCGGCTCAGAAAATAAGAAAATCCAGCTTTGTTTTTGCTACAACAAACAAACAATGTGCGCCACATCGTTAATATCAATAGTGTAGAGAAGCAGAGATTATAAACTAATGGTTTAATTATGCAACTTTGTTATTACTCAGAAATATCCTCAGAATGTGCGTGCGCTCCGCCTTCTCACCGAAGAGCTACTCCGACCAGTCATCAAAAACAATGAACTGACCAACATGGCTTCTTTGGAAGAGGTGCTTACTGATCTCTCTGCTAAGAGTCGAACAACAAAAGCTTGGACAGAGTTAGTGATCAAACCGACACTGCTCATCATGCAGTTCACTCGGGCAACTCACGAGCCTGACTACGCCCTCCTCATCTGTACAATGGATCAGATGCTTCCATACTTTTTCGCTGCTCACAAACCCAACTATGCTCGTTACGGCCTGTTCTTCTGCCGCTCTCTTACCTGGCTTCCACCTGAAGTTGAACAGCAGTTCCTTCGAGGAGAGCAGGTTCTTCATCACGTGGATGGACTCTGGAATGGCATTCCATCAGACCAGTTCATTGAAACTACATGGATGAAGCGAGGAAAGGGCCCGAGTGGCATCATTGGAGTCACACAAAATCCACAAACTGTGGCAACGTGGTCCTACAGCCAACACGCAGTCATAACACTGACAGGGGACTTGCAGACGATGACTGAAGAAGACAGAACACCAAAATTGGTGCACAAAGAAGAATCCAATGGGCGAATTAAAACTGATGCACAGGATCGCCAGTCTATCTGCTCCACGTTGTTAGATTGTGTTGATCCAATGGATCCCGACAGTCATCCTGATGGTGCTCTAATGAACGTCGTCACAGGAGCCATAGCACAGCAGGATGTGAACATCGACAGAGCATTGATACTGGGCCAGGAGCAGATGGAAGCTTCAGAGTCTTCATGGCCGGAAGGCTTCTACAACCCAATCAAAAAACGGGTTGTTACCTTTTCTGGCAACAGAAAGGCTGTCAAAGTTGGCGACCTTGCTGTTATTGACCAGGAGGCAATTTATGCCAGAGTGATTGGCCTGATGGTGAGCCAGCGGGATGTGGATCTTGGACAGGTACTCAGTTGTGAATTAGCAGCATACCCCCCTTCCATGTTCCATCCAGATGGAAGTATTCGTCTTGCCACTGGGAAAGCATGTTTGAAGAAATGTCTTGCTGTTACAACATCTGCAAGGATGTGGGGAGAACCTTCTGTCGTCGTGGTCGATGTTTCTGCTGTGTTATGGACAATTCACTGGCCCGCACAGGGAACTGTACAAACATTTGTTGACTCTTTCAAGACATGGGTTGCAGATCGTCTCAGACATGCTGAAGTCCATCTGGTTCTGGACAGATACTATGACTACTCTACAAAGAGCAGCACAAGAGCAGCTCGTGATGGCAAAACAGGACCCTCCCGAGTTTACAAACTAACTGCAAAGTCTCCCCTCCCATCCAGGGATGCTGTACTTAAATGTGTCGCAAACAAAGTTCAGTTAAACCTCATCACATGTGAGCAAATACTCAGTGACCAAGAGTTCCTGGACGAAGGCACCCAAGACCACCGCCTACTGCTGACAGGTGTTGAGCCAGTGCCAACTGCAGTGTACAAGGGGAGAAAGAGAGCAGCGATTGACCTGTATTCAACTCATGAGGAGGCTGACATTAGACTTGTCAAGCATGCACTCTCGGCATGCCAAACTGACGATGCTCAGGTCTGTGTCATCTCAGATGATACAGATGTGTTTGCCCTACTGTGTTACCACTACCAAAAATCTGGTTCCTCATCTCCTTTGATGATGCAATCATCAGTCTACGGCAGAGCTTGTAGTGACATCCCAGAGACGGTCAAGACGCATCCAGTCCTCATCCCACAAGTCCTGGCCATACATGGTATCAGTGGCTGTGACACAGTAGCAGCATGCTATGGTATTGGCAAGACAATAGCTGTTACCGTTTCAAAGAAGGGGTTCCTCTTGAATTCCCTTGGTGTGGTCGATGCACTATGGAGTGATGTGGAAAAGGAAACGACTGAATTCATGGCAGCTGCCTACAATGAATCAGGAGAAACAATGAGTGAGTGCCGTCTTCAGCAATGGGCGAAAAAGACATCCAAATCCGCTGGTGCACCCAAACTCTGTTCCTTGCCACCAACTACAGAAGCATTTGTGGAAAACATGAAGCGAGCACACTTCCAAGTTGCACAGTGGTATGCTGCATTGGAATCAGATCCACCACCTCTTGCTCCACTGGACTACGGCTGGGAAGCCGATGACGTAAACAGGTCTTTGTCTGCAATACCTGTGCCAGCAGGTGTTTCTCCAGCACCAGACTACGTCCTCTGGCTCATTCGTTGTGGCTGCGAGTCAGACACAGCTTGCAAGACAGGGAACTGTCGATGTACGGGCCGACAACTCCCATGTACTATATTCTGTGCCTGCACAGGTGGGCTTTCTTGTTGCAACAAGTTCACCAGCAAGCCTCCTAGTGATGATGACGACGAAGTTGACGATGTTGTGCAGGAGACGGGCTAAAAACTGACTTCAATCTAGATTCATCAGGTCATTAACATGTAACCAAAACGATGATAAAACGACGACGTTGTGCAGGAGAGGGAGGACAGGGATATTATGGCCGCCATCTTGAAAACCAAAACAAGTTGTGAAATAACTATACAAACGTAAGGAATGGTTTCCTGGACCCTTAAAACCTTATCCTAGACTGAACAATTATGAGTTTATGTGGTTTACTTCGAAAGATATAGCAAATACCGTATTCGGCCGCCATCTTGGCCGCCATCTTGAATTATGAAAATTCCAAGAGGGTGTCATTTGTACACCCGCCGGATTCTTAAACCTTATGGTCCAAAGCACTCAAAAATGCCAAGAAACGATTGTAACTAAGCATTTCTAGGTCAAAATACCCTGCCACCGGACTATGAAGGGGGGGCCCGGACCCCCTTCGCCCCCCCCCCCTAAATTCGGCACTGCACACACACACACACACACACACACACACACACTGTGACACACACACTGTGACACACACACACACTGTGACACACACACACACACACACACACACTTCGGCATACATCCACTTCAGTACCACACACGCACGCACACACACACACTCTTCTACACTCAATTTATATAAAGGACAGAAAAACGTTGACATAAACAAACGATGAAACAAACTTACAAACACAAGTTTCAGTTCCTTGACAGACAAAGATTAGAAACGCTTCCAGAAGAGTGATGCATAGTTTGCGCTCAAAGCATCAAAAGGTAACCGAAATAGAATCATGGCAAAACTGTCAACGCCAAAGACGTTTTGGATGCTATACTGGCAGCACGTAGGAGACCTGGAGCAGATTATGTATGACTTATATTTCACATTCCTCTCAGTCTAGAGAATAACCAACACGCATTGTGTACATGCTCTCTGTCTCACTGTGTCTGCCGTGTCTATCTCTGTTCACGATGCCCCTGACTCTATTTTTCTGTCTGTCTGTTTGTCTGTACGTCCGTCTCTCTCTCTGTCTCTCTCTCCCTTTCTCTCTCTCTCTCTCTCCCTCTCTCTCTCTCTGTCTCTGTCTCCCCTCTCTCTCTCTCTCTCTCTCTCTCTCTCTCTCTCTCTCTCTCTCTCTCTCACTCTCTCTCTTTTTCTCTCTCAAGGACCGGTTGTAAGAAAAGGCGTCGCCTTAAACCTCTATCCTTGAAAAGTAAAGTTCCATCATCATCTCTCTCTCTCTCTCTCTCTCTCTCTCTCTCTCTCTCTCTCTCTCTCTCTCTCTCTCTCTCTCTCTCTCTCTCTCTCTCTCTCATCCCTTTCTCTCTCTCTCTCTCTCCCTCTCTCACTCTCTCTCTCTCCCGCTCTCTCTCTCCCACTCTCTCTCTGTCTGTCTGTCTCTCTCTCCCGCTCTCTCTCTCTCTCTTTCTCTCTCCCGCTCTCTCTCTCTCTGCCTCTCTCTCGCTCTCTCTCTCTTTCTCCGTCTCTCTCTCTCTCCGTATCTCTCTCCCGCTCTCTCTCTCTCTCTCTCTCTCTCTCTCTCTCTCTGTGTCTCTCTCTCTCTCTCTCTCTCTCTCTCTCTCTCTCTGTCTCTCTCTCTCCCCCCTCTCTCTGTCTCTCTCCCTCTCTCTCTCTCTCTGTCTCTCTGTCTCTCTCTCTGTCTCTGTCTCTCTCTCTCTCTCTGTCTCTCTGTCTCTCCCTCTCTCTCTGTCTGTCTCTCTCTCTGGGGCCCTCTGTGTCTCTCTCTCTCTCTCCCTCTCTCTCTCTCTCTCTCTCTCTCACTCGCTTTTATTCTTCTTCTTCCTCAAACACAAACTTTTAATTCTCCACCAGCCCTAATAGCCATCATCTTCTCCCGTAAATACCGCCGCTGCCCACATGCGCAGTTACACGTACACAAAGAGACTTTACCTTGCCACTGACGTCAGTGATGCGAAGCGACACCTGCCGGTCGTCCAGAGTCATCGTTCTTTCATAACTCATCTCCTCGCTTTCAGCAAATTCCGACAAGAAACGCCGCGTCAAAAAACGAACAGTCAGGGCTGTGCAAGAAAAGAAATCAGAACAAATGTTATCCTTATTAAAATTTAAAATATAAAATAAATTGGGGTGGGGGGGGGGGGTATTGGTTTTTGTGTGGGTGTGCCTCATATTTATATTATACCTGATCGCCTCGGCCAAGCATGCAAACGTTGTATCTAATTAGCATAAAAACTATTTTCTTTAGTCACAGTGCCGCATCAGTTTTTCAGTTAAAAGCTGATAAGATATTTATCGAACAAATTCTGGGGATATCATCTGGAAGAATTTGTGTCTGAAGATTCACAATAATTATACATGTGCTATGCTTACTGGTTTTATCGTTCTTTGTTCGCACATTTCTAATACATCAGTGTATCTTTTCGGCATTTTTTTTGGGGGGGGGGTGTGGTGGAGGGGGGGGGGGGCGTGATTGCGTTTTAAAAACACACGACACTCATATATTTGAACTTAGCACCCTGAGACTGCGGTAAGTTTGGGAACATTAAAAGTCGATCATCGTTAACTGGTGCTAAACACCGGCACGGTTCTTGGCGTGACGTCTTTGAAAAGGCCCAGAACTTCTCCATTAAACACATCCTCCGCTGTAATTGCTCGGTCCAGTTAACACATTGGCTGTACAGGGCATTGCCATCTGCACGATAACCCTGTATATGTAAACACCAGACGAGGTTATGTATAGGCTAACATTAGTGCGTTAAAGATGCAACCCAGTATATATAGTGAGTTTGTTTGTTTGTTTGCTTAACGCCCAGCCGACCACGAAGGGCCATATCAGGGCGGTGCTGCTTTGACATTTAACGTGCGCCACACACAAGACAGAAGTCGCAGCACAGGCTTCATGTCTCACCCAGTCACATTATTCTGACACCGGACCAACCAGTCCTAGCACTAACCCCATAATGCCAGACGCCAGGCGGAGCAGCCACTAGATTGCCAATTTTAAAGTCTTAGGTATGACCCGGCCGGGGTTCGAACCCACGACCTTCCGATCACGGGGCGGACGCCTTACCACTAGGCCAACCGTGCCGGTTATATAGTGAGTGATGAACATGATATTCCTTTCCGCTCACTAGATCTTAAAAGGTTCCGTCAGACGAGCGCAATGGCCGACTGGATAATACGGCAGTGTAATACGAAATCTTTACTCCACGAAAAATTGACTCCGGAGTAAAAGTTTCGTACGAAATCTTTACCCCGAGTACAACTGTCGTACGAGAAAAGAACTCACCAAGGCACGAACAAATTACTCCCTCCACGAAATTTTTACTCCCCGTTTTTTTTTTACTTCCAGTAAAAATTTCGTAGGCGAAATTGGGATAAGGGCGAAGGGATAATGCCAATATGTGATCTCACGCAAACGAATGTCGCAATACCCCTCCCTCCGCCCATTCCACACCAGGATTAACAGGGGACAAGGGAGTAAAAGTTTCGTACACCTGGCGTGGGCAGTAAAATTGCTCGTGTTAGGGTGGGGTAATTTATTCGTTTTTTATTCGTCAGGGGAGTAACATTTTTGTACGAAATGTTTACTCGGAACACACCTGTTGTGGGGTTATTTTGTCGTGTTATGGGGGAGTCATTTTTCGTAAAGGGAGTAAAGTTTTCGTACGAAATTTTTACTCCGGAGTAAAAAATCTCGTGGGAGTAATTTTCTCGTGTTGCACCGGCCTTCCAAACGGAGGGTTGAGTATTTGAATCCCGGCTGCGCCTGGAGGGTTAAGGGTGGAGATTTTGCTGATCTCCCAGGTCAACTTATGTGCAGACCTGCTTGTGGCTGATCCCTTTCGTGTGTACACGCAAGCACAAGACCAAATGCGCACGGAAAAGATCCTGTAATCCATGTCTGAGTTCGGTGGGTTATATAGAAACACGAAAATACTGAGCAAGCATCTCCCGAAAGCGGCGTATGGCGGGATAAAAAAGGTCATACACGTAAAAACCCACTCCTGCAAAAAACACGATTGTACGTGGGAGTTTCAGCCCATGAACGAACAACAAAAAGAAGAAGAACAAGAAGAAGAAGAAGAACAAGAAGAAGAACAAGAACAAGGAAAAGAACAAGAACAAGAACAAGGAAAAGAACAAGAACAAGAGAAGAACAAGAAGAACAAGAACAAAAACAAGAACAAGAAGAACAAGAAGAACAAGAACAAGGAAAAGAACAAGAACAAAAACAAGAGGCGAAGCCTTCAAGGCTCACGTAAGAAATCGACAAACAGTAACACAAACTCAATCACTCCGTCACACACACACACACACACACACACACACACACACACACACACACACACACAAACACACACACACACACACACACACACACACACACACACACACACACACACACACACAGAAAGAGCATAGATGAAACTGTGCAAGAAAGCGAGACACTAGATCTAGATCTGTCTGTCTGCATGTAGCCTACTTACAGGGACACGACTGCCAACTAGTCTCGGCCCGCTCAAAAAAACAATGACCGAGAATTTCAGTAATTCCTTCGCGTGACGTCAAACCCTCTTACGTCATAATGTGACGTCAATGTAATGTGACGTCTTCAAATGTTAGAGTTTCTACCACATACATACATACGCACGCACGCACAGACAGACAAAAGTTAGCATCACATAGGCTACACTTACGTGAGCCAACAAAAACAAGAAGAACAAGAAGAATAAGAACAAGGAAAGGAACAAGAACAAGAACAAGAGAAGAATAACAAGAAGAACAAGAACAAGAACAAGAAGAACAAGAACAAGGAAAAGAACAAGAACAAGAGAAGAAGAACAAGAAGAACAAGAACAAGAACAAAAACAAGAACAAAAACAAGAACAAGAAGAACAAGAACAAAAACAAGAACAAGAAGAACAAGAACAAGGAAAAGAACAAGAACAAGAAGAAGAAGAAGAAGAAGAAGAACAACAACAACAACAACAACAACAACAACAACAACAACAACAACAAGGAAAAGAACAAGAACAAGAACAAGGAAAAGAACAAGAACAAGGAAAAGAACAAGAACAAGGAAAAGAACAAGAACAAGAACAAGAGAAGAAGAACAAGAACAAGAAGAACAAGAACAAGAAACAAGTCGCGTAAGGCGAAATAACAACATTTAGTCAAGCTGTCGAGTTCACAGAATGAAACTGAACGCACTGCATTTTTTCACCAAGACCGCACACTCGTAGTTTCGTCAGTCCACCGCTCGAGGTAAAGGCAGTGAAGTCGACAAGCCAGTATAGTGCGGTAATGGTCGCGCTGAGCAGGATAACACGCTTTTCTGTATCTCTATTCTTTTTAGAGTACTGAGTTTGTTTTTAATCCAAACATATCATATCTATATGTTTTTGGAATCAGGGACCGACAAGGAATAAGATGAAATTGTTTCTAAATCGATTTCGGACAATTAAGTTTAATCATAATTTTCATATCCTTAATTTTCAGAGCTTGTTTGTAATCCAAATATAACATATGTATATGTTTTTGAAATTAGAAAATGACGAAGAATAAGATGAAATTGTTTTTGGATCGTTTAAAAAAAAAATCAATGACAAGTTTCCGATTTTTTATGACCAAATTCATTGATTATTTTTTAAGCCACCAAGCAGAAATGCAATACCAAAGTTTGGCCAAAGTATCATGTTCATCGCCGCAGATGTGGCCAGGATTTAACGTGGAATAAGAGCATCCTTCCATTTGGACACATACACAAAAATCAATAACGTGGCTGCATATTCTGCAGAGTTGGGATCTGGGGGCAAAGCTCCCCTGACGACGAGAACATTGTACATTTCAGTGGTAATTTTTTGGTTTATCCTCGTGTCTGGAAATCAAAAAATGAAACGAGGTAAATCAGGCGGCCAAGGGGGAGGGGGGGGGGGGTCCTAACCAATGGATCCTCCCCCCCCTCCCCAGGTCCGGCCCTGAGTTATGAAATTGATTTATCAAAAAAAAGTCCCATTTTGTAGAGAAAGCAGTCAGGCTGACGGTTGGTTTTTGGCATCTTAGTGTCCGAATGGATTTGGCATACCCGTAGCACCTGGAAGATCCTGGTCAGATCTGAGGTGACGTACATGGTCGCTTAGACGAGAAAAAAAAGTATCTTTAAAGCTTGTGTGCTTGATGGTCTATTTCAAAAGTTTACTGGCTTGTCTAGCCTGAAGAAGGCTAAGCGCCAATCACTGTGCGGTGGAGTTAAGACAGGCGTGCAATGGTTTACTCGAAAATTCTCTGTAATCACGATATTTATTTCAATTAATGTGATTCTTCCAAGAAATAAATGAAGATCGAAGGAAATAATCAGATCAAATAGTAAAGTAAATTTTAAGGGGCTTATTGTCCGTCAGGTCTTAATTGCCTATATTGGACATGAATTGGTTTATACGATTCGAGTTTTACGCCCTCACGGCTTTTTGATGTTTGCGTGTTTAGGTGGTATCAGCCATCTGCACTTATGGTAGAATGACCAAGATCTTTAACGTGCCATTGTGGTGACACGGGGGTGGGAGATGGATACCGTCTCTGGGTCTGCACATAAAGTTGACCCGTGTCCGTCCCGGCCCGGATTCGAACCAGCGACCTCTCGATCACAAGTCCAGTGCTCTACCACCTGAGCTACCCGGGCCCCCAAATAGATGAACAAACATTGTTTAAATCTAAATTTAGTTGTATGCACTGACAAATGAGCAACAATTTTGCTATCAGCACTGCACATATCATATTTATCAACATCAGTTAATTGGACAACAGCTGCATGCGAATTTCAACATGATCAGCTTTGAAGTTAAATTGCAAATGTCTCGAAGGAAACGGGCTTAAAAGACTGCAAAAATCCAAGATAGAGAAAGATTCTGATAGAAAAGTCGCTGCTCTGTTGCACAAACGGGACTTTTTTCGTTTCTGCGTCCAAACTGGGTAGCTAATGCCAACGGGGTTACATCGGCTTACATGAAGCTTTTCTTTGCAGAGCTATAGTTCTGGGTTGAAATCCCACGCCTGTCGGTAAAAGCCAAAAGTCAACAGTGGAGAAATTGTCAGGTGTCAGTTTCAATTTTAGAATTGGTACTAATTGAATTTTCTAATTTAGGAACCCGCAAAGTGCGAAGGGAAAAGCAGACAGCACACAGACCAAAACAAAGGCATACAAAAGAAAGCCCAATGAAGAATGACAATCCAGAAGGGAAAAAAACGGACAAACTAAGACAGACAAGACAGACAGACAGACATAGAGGAAGAGACAGAGGGGGAAAAGAATGAATCCAAGAAAGAGAGAGAGAGAGAGAGAGAGAGAGAGAGAGAGAGAGAGAGAGAGAGAGAGAGAGAGAGAGAAAGAGAGAGAGAGAGAGACTGAGAGACAGACAGACAGACAGACAGGCAGACACAGACAGACAGACAGACAGAGAGAGACAGAGAGTGACAGAGACAGACAGAGATAGAGAGAGAAGGGGATAGGGAGACAGACAAACCGCAGACAGACAGACAGACAGACAGACAGACAGACATACAGACAGACGGACAGACAGAGACAGAGAGTGACAGAGAGAGAGAAAGAGAGAAAGAAAGAGAGAGAGAGAGAGAGAGAGAGAGAGAGAGAGAGAGCAAGAGACAGAGAGAGACAGAAACAGAGACAGACGGAGAGAGAGAGAGAGAGAGAGAGAGAGAGAGAGAGAGAGAGAGAGAGAGAGAGAGAGAGAGAGAGAGAGAGATCAAATCAAATCAAATCAAATCAAATCAAATTTTATTTTACGAGGGTTGTGGCATAAGCAATATAAACGAGCTTCTTTTCAACCAGCCCTCGCCCAGAGAGGGACTATTCTATATATATATACAAACGTAAAACAATTACAAAAGAGAGAGAGAGAGAGAGAGAGAGAGAGAGAGAGAGAGAGAGAGAGAGAAAGAGAGAGAGAGAGAGAGTGAGACAGAGAGATAGAGAGAGAGAGAGAGAGAGAGAGAGAGAGAGAGAGAGAGAGAGAGAGAGAGAAGAACAAGTCGCCTAAGGCGAAATTACTACATTTAGTCAAGCTGCATTTTTTCACAATGACCGTAGTCCGCCGCTTGTGCATAACGGAGTGAAACTGACGAGCCTGTTCAGCGCGGTTGTGGTTTCGCTGTGCTGCATATGCACGCTTTTCTGTACCTCTCTTCGTTTTAACTTTCTGAGC
This sequence comes from Littorina saxatilis, assembly GCF_037325665.1. NCBI lineage: Eukaryota > Metazoa > Mollusca > Gastropoda > Littorinimorpha > Littorinidae > Littorina > Littorina saxatilis. The sequence continues at coordinate 40,918,085 of NC_090251.1, read as the reverse complement.
GTGTTTTTAATCCAAACATATCATATCTATATGTTTTTGGAATCAGGAACCGACAAGGAATAAGATGAAATTGTTTTTAAATCGATTTCGGAAATTTAATTTTGATCATAATTTTTATATTTTTAATTTTCAGAGCTTGTTTTTAATCCAAATATAACATATTTATATGGTTTTAGAATCAGGAAATGATGTAGAATAAGATAAACGTAAATTTGGATCGTTTTATATAAAAAAATTATTACAATTTTCAGATTTTTAATGGCCAAAGTCATTAATTAATTTTTAAGCCACCAAGCTGAAATGCAATACCGAAGTCCGGCCTTCGTCGAAGATTGCTTTACAAAAATTTCAATCAATTTGATTGAAAAATGAGCGTGTGACAGTGCCGCCTCAACTTTTACAAAAAGCCGGATATGACGTCATCAAAAGTATTTATCGAAAAAAAGAAAAAACATCCGTGGATATCATTTCCAGGAACTCTCTTGTCAAATTTCATAAAGATCGGTCCAGTAGTTTGGTCTGAATCGCTCTACACACACACACACGCACAGACAGACAGACAGACACACACACACACACACACACACACTCACACACACACACACACACACACACACACATACACCACGGCCCTCGTCTCGATTCCCCCTCTATGTTAAAACATTTAGTCAAAACTTGACTAAATGTAAAAACGGACCCAATGTGTTCATACCTGATTTTCCCACACCTTCTTGGCCCAAGATAATGATGTGCATGGGATTTTTCGCCGTCTCAAAGGATGTTCCGCGCATATTTCTATATGTCTCTCTGCCAATTTTCCACACAACAGTACACTACAACAAAACCCTGCTACCTCCCAAAGACTGATAGTGATGGAAGCTCAAATGCCAACTTTGTATTTTCTGCAATGTTTCTTTTTATCAGTTTGTGGTTCTTTTGTTAGTTTGTGGTTTTGGTTGATTTTTAAAAATTTGTTTTATTTTCTTGGCGTTTATGATGAAAATAAAAGGTTATTTCCAGTAAAGGTGAACTTCTCGCAGTTACACCGAATATGAAGTGCAAAACAAATAAAATTGTTGGCCTCTTCACCATAGATGCTGGCGATGAGCGATAAGAGTTGTACTTCTCATCAGTGTTTGCAAAAAACTAATTATAAAGATTTCCTCAGCTTCAAAATTGTTGCTTGAAGTATTGACTTGATCAATGAATGTTCACCAAATACTGAATACAATTCCGCAAGTTTCACACGGATATTTTCAATACCCAGAACAACAGATCCTTATAAATGAAAGTCGGTCGCTCTAACACATCCTTGAAAAGAAGTACTTTGATGTATCTATCCGAGCAATAAATCTTCACATAATATTAAATACAGCTCTAAATCTCAACACGATTCACTCATTCTCATGTTCAGAATAACAGATCCTTCAAAACAAAGTCAGTCAATCGTTCCAAACCGGCGAAACTTTAAACAGTCGGTGAAGCATCTATCCAATCATTGCAATTGGATATCCACACAATACTGAATACAGCTTTGCATCTCAACGAGTTTTATAGTCATTCTCTTGTTCAGAACAACAGGACCTTCACAAAGAGTCAGTCAATCGTTCTGAAAGACGCTCAAAACAGTCGCTGGAAGTATCTTCCCAATGAGTGAATATCCACAAAATAATGAATACAGCTTTGAATGTCAACAAGTTTTTATAGTCATTCTCTTGTTCAGAACAACAGATCGATTCCTCACAAAGAAAGCCAGTCGCTTCAAGCATCTACCTCTTCAATAAATCTTCACGGAAATCTGAAAACAGCACTGACACGATTGAATCTCTGCTACTTTTAGTCATCCTCACACCGCTCAGAACAACAGCTCCTTCTTTGTGCCTCTCCCAAATTACACAATACTCCCAGCGTTGCTTACACAAACTCACAAAAAAAATCTGAAGTGACGAAGATCACATCAACACTTCCAAGTTTCCAGACGCAGGCAGGTAAGCGTGTCTTGTAAGACAGGTATCACATCAAAAGCCGTCCGGAGCAAGTTTTTGCCAGACAGGTTAGAGCCGAGAGGTTTTTGAATGGCGCTGCAATGCACTAGCTTTCTCCGCACGTGGAGGGGTAGAGCATGGGGGTAGAGTATTTGTATCAGCGATTTGTTTACAACTGTGTTTGTGTAATCGCCTTTCTGGCACCGACGTGACTCAATTGACGTGGGTAAGGCACGCCCCACCGTTCAGGAAGAGAGGGAAGGGGCTGGGCGTTAAAACTGTTTCAGTGTCAGGGTGCAATGTGTGTGCAATAATTAGTTCTGGTTGGTCTTTGGGTGTCCTTGTATCAAAGTGTTCATCACAATGGCCCGGGTGTAAAGGTTTTGCCCAGAATAGGACCGTGCCTTGAAACCATATCGAATTTGGCAGAGAAACCTAATTACTGACCAGAGCTTATCAGTCCACTGAGAGGAATTAGGCCAGGAGAATACTGAGGGAGCGGGACGTGCATCCCGGCTTTGGTATTGCTTCATTCTGACTGTCTGTCTCAGTTTACTTGCTGAACCAGTGTGTGTGTGTGTGTGTGTGTGTGTGTTTCTCTCTGTGCAATACAGTCCCTTTCTGCGCAGAAAGCAAATAAGATGTTGATATTTGTATGTATCACATGTTAAAGTGGCCAGATACTCAGGAAAAGCCGGGATAGATCAGTCTCAGGCAGTGTTTATATACGATCGATTTTACGGGAAGGAAGGTATTTCTTAACAAACAAAATAACCCACGCAAAACCACAATACAAGCGATCTCGAGTATTCCTCACCGTGCACACACCTGCGCATCGATGACAAGCCTTGTATCACTCGCCAGACCACCCAAACCCAAACAAAGCGATGGTGGCGATATTTTTCGCCCAGAGCGCGTGGAGGTGGTGGATCATCGTTGTTGGTCATTAGCCTACATGTCTGGACGCCATAATGACCCCTTGTAACGTGTGTCTGTTTCTCTGAAGTTCTTTCCTGCTGCGGGAGTTCTTTGGTTTTGTTCCTTGGACGCGGCTGCATTGGCATGTTAAAGCCTTTTATCAGCTTTCTCGAAAAGGAATGCTGGAGGGCTAAATAGGCACTGATTGAGTGACTGCCCGATCAGTGCTGGTTGATGGCAACTCGTTTATATACAGCGGATGAATCCTAATGCATGGGCCAAAGAAGGAAACTCGGCTCAACTGATTTGATATGGTGGCACTGTGCGGCTTTGCGTAAAAGCAGTTCTGCTGAATGTCAGTTAATGCAAATAGTTCTGCTGAATGTCAGTTGATGCAAATAGTTCTGCTCAATGTCAGTTGATGCAATTAGTTCTGCTGAATGTCAGTTAATGCAATTAGTTCTGCTGAATGTCAGTTAATGCAATTAGTTCTGCTGAATGTCAGTTAATGCAAATAGTTCTGCTGAATGTCAGTTAATGCAAATAGTTCTGCTGAATGTCAGTTAATGCAAATAGTTCTGCTGAATGTCAGTTAATGCAAATAGTTCTGCTGAATGTCAGTTAATGCAATTAGTTCTGCTGAATGTCAGTTAATGCAAATAGTTCTGCTGAATGTCAGTTAATGCAAATAGTTCTGCTGAATGTCAGTTAATGCAAATAGTTCTGCTGAATGTCAGTTAATGCAAATAGTTCTGCTGAATGTCAGTTAATGCAAATAGTTCTGCTGAATGTCAGTTAATGCAAATAGTTCTGCTGAATGTCAGTTAATGCAAATAGTTCTGCTGAATGTCAGTTAGTGCAATTAGTTCTGCTCAATGTTCGTTAATGCAAAAAGTTCTGCTGAATGTTAGTTAATGCAAATAGTTCTGCTGAATGTTAGTTAATGCAAATAGTTCTGCTGAATGTTAGTTAATGCAAATAGTTCTGCTCAATGTCAGTTAATGCAATTAGTTCTGCTGAATGTCAGTTAATGCAATTAGTTCTGCTGAATGTTAGTTAATGCAAATAGTTCTGCTGAATCAGTGTTAGTTAATGCATGCAAGATGGTCAGTGTCAAGTCTTTTACTTATCTGATGCATTCGTCTCATAGTTATTTGTCTGTCTGTCCACTATAAAGACAATTGGGCCGATGTACTTGTCAATTGTCTTGTTTTGTCATAATTCAGCGTTCTGTTGACTAACATTCTGTGGGTCTTTTTCAGGTTAACTCATACTGGTTCAGTCGGGCTACTCTCCGTTGAGGCCGACATGCATGTCACCGCAGAAAACTCAATTTGAGCTATGTGAAGTTAGTGGCACTGATTAAATTTAATTTCAAATTCTATTTATTTTTGTTTTTGTGTGCGTTTTATTTTTATTTTTTGTGGTTCTGCTATTGTAACAAGGCCCTCTGTCACAATAACCAGGCTTGCACTCCATGTTTACACGCAACCCACTTCCTTCAACTCACACACCCTCCCCCCATCACCGTCCGTGTGATCTATCATTTTCTACCCATCCCACTTCAGTTCTGGTCTCGCGCCCACCAGAAATAAACTTGCTGCTGCTGCCTCTGACACTCCTAGGCGACTCATGTGCACACAATAAAACTTCTCGTAGAGAGCACGGTTTATTCGGCGCTGTGGGAATGATGACGTCATGAAAGTCGCTTGCCGCTGCCATCAAAACATTTCATAATGACGTCAGCAAGAACAGGTTAATGATCATGCACTCAACATCCATGCTGGTCATACAGTTTGACGTCATTATAGGCCCGAAGTGAATTGTTCGCCGCGTGTAAACAGCGAAAAAGAATGCTGCGTTGTGTTCTGTGGGGTGCGTGGAACATGAACTTGTGGAATGCCAGAAGAAAAACATGGGCAGTTCCAAACTCCTCCGTGCGTACGTTTGTTATTATTTTGATTTTTTTAATGTAATGCCTTCCTTTCCGTGTAGACCGTCTTGAAGAATCACAATAGATTCGTCCAGGATTTACATGGGATAAGCCGAGCATTTTACACTTGACTACATTATATATTCAAAATTAAAATTAAGCCTGGCTGCTACCTGAACAGAGTTAGATCAAAACAAAAAAATCGTTTCTTTACTTTATTTTGTATGTGACACCGATGTCAGTCTGCGAAATTCATTCAGAAAAAAACCAACAAGCAAACAAACAAACATTTTATTTATTTATTTATATGGGAGATTTATATAGCGCTTGACGTTCTCTAAGCGCTTTACATATTAAATTCTGCCGTGTGAGATGGAATTTTTTACACAATATATCAAGCCATTACGGCGAATATTTACTTTTCACGGCCTATTATTCCAAGTCACACGGGTATTTGGTGGACATTTCTTTTATCTATGCCTATACAATCTTGCCAGGAAAGACCCTTTTGTCAATCGTCGGATCTTTAACGTGCACACCCCAAACATACAACAACAACAAAATAATAATATATATAGACAATGAAAACAAAAGACAAATGAACAACAACAAAACTGGCTCTGCACAGGAAGCACTGAGCCAGGATGTTGAGTTTAGGTATTTGTCCAAGCAGAAGGATCCTCTCGTCCCAGTTTGAAAGCATGAACAGATCTGTGGTGATGTATACAGTCTACATGTAACACCCTGTCGTTTACACGAGAAGTAATTAGACATGCTTGGCCGGGTTTATTGTTTTCCCATTCAAAATCACGCCAAGAATAAGGCCCCGTTCACACAGCGCTGCGTCCTTACCACGACCATGCCGATCACGCCGATCTGAAAAAGTTATCAAATCGGGGCATAACGCCGTCAAAATCCAGCACATGGCACTAATACCCTTGTCACATAATATAAACGCCGCTTCTGCTACGACGGAAAAGTGTCCGAGAGCGTGGCCAGTGGCAGGATCTCCATGAGCGTGGTTTGGTCGGGGTGGGATCTGCTAGGTCGGGAAGCTTGCACGCTCTCCCCACGCTTATGTTGAACTGCACAAAACAAGCGTAGTCGTGTACAGTCGTGATGTAGTTTTTTTTTATTCGCCATGTGCTGGATTTTGACGGCGAGCCCCGACTTGATAACTTTTTCAGATCGGAGTGATCGGCATGGTCGTCGTAAAAACGTAGAGCTGTGTGACGGGGGCCATAAAAAAACTACATGACGACTGTACTGCGCCCAGACCCGGCTACGCTTGTTTTTTGCAGTTCAAAATAAGCGTAGGGAGAGCGTGCAGCTTCCCAACCTAGCACTGAGATCCCACCCCGACCAAACCACGCTCATGGAGATCCTCCCACGTTTGGCCCACGAATGGCCACGCTCTCCGACAATTTTACAACGTAGCAGAAGCGGCGTCTCTGTGTGACTGGGGTATTACCGGACAGGACTCCTCACAGAAGCTCCACCTAATAGAGTCCCGGGAACCCCAACTCTACACAGAACTCCTTCACAGAAGCTCCACCTAATAGAGTCCCGGGAACCCCAACTCTACACAGAACTCCCTCACAGAAGCTCCACCTAATAGAGTCCCGGAAACCCCAACTCTACACAGAACTCCTTCACAGAAGCTCCACCTAATAGAGTCCCGGGAACCCCAACTCTACACAGGACTCCTCACGGAAGCTCCACCAAATAGAGTCCCGGGAACCCCAACTCTACACAGGACTCCTCACGGAAGCTCCACCTAATAGAGTCCCGGGAACCCCAACCCTACACAGAACTCCCTCACAGAAGCTCCACCTAATAGAGTCCCGGGAACCCCAACCCTACACAGAACTCCCTCACAGAAGCTCCACCTAATAGAGTCCCGGGAACCCCAACTCTACACAGAACTCCCTCACTGAAGCTCCACCTAATAGAGTCCCGAGAACCCCAACCCTACACAGAACTCCCTCACAGAAGCCCCACCTAATAGAGTCCCGGGAACCCCAACCCTACAGTACACAGAACTCCCTCACAGAAGCTCCACCTAATAGAGTCCCGGGAACCCCAACCCTACACAGAACTCCCTCACAGAAACTCCACCTAATCGAGTCCCGGGAACCCCAACTCTACACAGAACTCCCTCATAGAAACTCCACCTAATAGAGTCCCGGGACCCCCAACTCTACACAGGACTCCTTCACAGAAGCTCCACCTAATAGAGTCCCGGGAACCCCAACTCTACACAGAACTCCCTCACTGAAGCTCCACCTAATAGAGTCCCGGGAACCCCAACCCTACACAGAACTCCCTCACAGAAGCTCCACCTAATAGAGTCCCGGGAACTCCAACTCTACACAGAACTCCCTCACAGAAGCTCCACCTAATAAAGTCCCGGGAACCCCAACTCTACACAGAACTCCCTCACAGAAGCTCCACCTAATAGAGTCCCGGGAACCCCAACTCTACACAGAACTCCCTCACTGAAGCTCCACCTAATAGAGTCCCGGGAACCCCAACTCTACACAGAACTCCCTCACAGAAGCTCCACCTAATAGAGTCCCGGGAACCACAACTCTACACAGAACTCCCTCACTGAAGCCCCACCTAATAGAGTCCCAGGAACCCCAACTCTACACAGAACTCCTTCACAGAAGCTCCACCTAAAAGAGTCCCGGGAACCCCAACTCTACACAGAACTCCCTCACAGAAGCTCCACCTAATAGAGTCCCGGGAACCACAACTCTACACAGAACTCCCTCACAGAAGCTCCACCTAATAGAGTCCCGGGAACTCCAACCCTACACAGAACTCCTTCACAGAAGCTCCACCTAATCGAGTCCCGGGAACCCCAACCCTACACAGAACTCCTTCACAGAAGCTCCACCTAATAGAGTCCCAGGAACCCCAATCCTACACAGAACTCCTTCACAGAAGCTCCACTTAATAGAGTCCCGGGAACCCCAACCCTACACAGAACTCCTTCACAGAAGCTTCACCTAATCGAGTCCCAGGAACCCCAACCCTACACAGAACTCCTTCACAGAAGCTCCACCTAATAGAGTCCCGGGAACCCCAACTCTACACAGGACTCCTCACAGAAGCTCCACCTAATAGAGTCCCGGGAACCCCAACTCTACACAGGACTCCTCACAGAAGCTCCACCTAATAGAGTCCCGGGAACCCCAACTCTACACAGGACTCCTCACAGAAGCTCCACCTAGAGGGTCCGGATGTAACTTCCCGTTCTCACCCCTACGGTTCCCCGGGGGACCATTTGATATCACTGGTCGGTTCCACGGGGGACCATTTGATATCACCGGTCGCTTCCCTGGGGGACCATTTAATATCACTGGTCAGTTCCCTGGGGACCATTTGATATCACCGGTCAGTTCCCTTGGGGACCATTTGATAACACCTGTCGGTTCCCTGGGGGACCATTTGATATCACCGGTCGCTTCCCTGGGGGACCATTTGATATCACCGGTCGCTTCCCTGGGGGACCATTTGATATCACCGGTCAGTTCCCTGGGGGACCATTTGATATCACCTGTCGGTTCCTTGGGGGACCATTTGATATCACCGGTTGGTTCCCTGGGGGACCACAAAGCGCCCCCCTAGGGGGAACATCTTGGATTTGTCCCCCATCCCACTCTGAAAAAGGTCCAACATCCCAAAACATCCCCCACCTATTGTTCATCCTCTCTACCCCCCCCCCCCCCCCCCTTTTGCGGGCGTGTGGGTGTGTGTTCAGTGGATGTGTCTCTCTCTATCTCTTCCGCTCTCTTTCAGCACTGAAGGTGCAAAGGTGTGAGTGGCTGTATGTGTGTGTGTGTGTGTCTGTATGTGTGTGTGTGTCAGTGTGTGTATGTGTTTGTTTGTGTGCATGTTTGTGTGAGAGAGAGAAAAAGCATAAAGAGGGCAAACGAGAGAGAGTGAGAGAGAGAGAGAGAGAGAGAGAGAGAGAGAGAGAGAGAGAGAGAGAGAGAGAGAGAGAGAGAGAGAGAGAGAGAGAGAGAGAGAGAGAGAGAGAGAGAGAGAGAGAAATGGATCTCAGAACTATACAAAAAACATTGTGTATAGGCCAGCTGACCCGTTACAACTGATGCTTATAGCATAGCAACACCTCTCTCTCACACACTTTTTTTTTTTATACCTTTCAGATGTCTCTATTTTGTTCACACTTGTTTTAAACACACTCTGGAAATATCACATTAGAATGGGCTATTGAAATGAATTCAAGAACACACTATAATTTCACTTATCTTTTTATTATTGCCTCTGCAAATGATTTATTTTTAATCAGTTTCACAACATATAATGTTTTTCAAGTGGTACATATTTGGTGCCATCATAACCAGCTGTGAAATGCACAGCTGTGCTGAACAATATAATTATTTTATCTCAAAGAACACACAAACAGACACATTCGCACACACACAGACACACACATACACTGGCACATTCAAACAGTATCTACTGCAGAGTTATAATTTAAAACATCTGAAATGTAACCATTGTAAATACATCACCCTCTGTCTTAACCTTTCAGGAAAAAAAAGTTTGTCCAAATCATATCGAAAGACAAAGGAGACCCAAAATGCTGCAATCTCATTTTCCAAAGAAAATTCAATAAAATATGGTGTCGAAAAGCACACAATACACACACAAAAAAGCTTCAACAGCAAGAACAAAGCAGCCCACTTAGGAGAATATACACAGAATAACACTCAACACGTACTGACAAAGTTAAACTTTTCATTTCTAGACACAGTGTTTAGAGTAACAAGAATGGCAAAGCCCATACGACTCACATGCTTGACCTTGACCTTTACATGACCTTGACCTTCAGGGTCAAGGTCAAATAACTAAACCTAGCAATGACATCATACACTAAGAACTGCTTTACACATTTTCCCTACCAAAATACATGTGACCTTGACCCAAGGTCAAGGTCATCCAAGGTCATGCAACACAAAGCTGTTAATTCAAGACATAGGAAGTACAATGGTGATTATTGGCTCTTTCTACCATGAGATATGGTCACTTTTAGTGGTTCACTACCTTATTTTGGTCACATTTCATAAGGGTCAAAGTGACCTTGACCTTGATCATATGTGACCAAATGTGTCTCATGATGAAAGCATAACATGTGCCCCACATAATTTTTAAGTTTGAAACAGTTATCTTCCATAGTTCAGGGTCAAGGTCACTTCAAAATATGTATACAATCCAACTTTAAAGGACCCTTGCGACCTTGACCTTGAAGCAAGGTCAACCAAACTGGTGTCCAAAGATAGGGCTTACATTGCCCTGTATAGCATACATAGCTAAGGTTGCCATTCTCGATAACTTCAGAAAAAAATGCGAAAATGTGAAAAATGGTCGTTTTTAAGACAACAATTACGGCCCCTGTGACCTTGAACTTGAAGTGAGGTCAAGTTGCCGCACATGTTTTTTGAGATCTTGTAACCATACACCATCAGGCCACATCAGGTGTTGATAGACTTAATAGTGTCCAAGAAATATCCAACGTTAAAGTTTTCCGTACGGACGGACGAACGGACGGACGACTCGGGTGAGTACATAGACTCACTTTTGCTTCGCATGTGAGTCAAAAATGTAACAAACATTGTGGAGAAATCAGGCTGCAAATTATCTTCCAGTCAGGCAGTTACATTTATGTTATATGAAGTCTTATATCGCGCGCGTATCTCCAGACTCGGACTCAAGGCGCAGGGATCTATTTACAGGATTGTAAATGAAAGAACACAATATTTCTAACAGCCCTCCTGACAAAACCATGACAGGTAGACGACAAAACACTGAAGAAAGAAGCTGTAACTGTGTGATTATCCAACCTTAAAGGCACACTCCTTCCCATGTAAGCAGTTCGGCTCACTGTCTCCGATCTGGCCAGGCTTTTACATGAGATAAGACCATCCCTCCACTTGGTCACATACCAGAAATGAACAGCCTGGGTGCTACATGGGATAAGACCATCACTCCATTTGGTCACATACCAGACGTGAACAGCCTGGGTGCTACATGAAATAAGACCATCACTCCATTTGGTCACATACCAGACGTGAACAGCCTGGGTGCTACATGAAATAAGACCATCACTCCATTTGGTCACATACCAGAAATGAACACCCTGAGTGTTACATGAGATAAGACCATCCCTCCACTTGGTCACATACCAGAAATGAACAGCCTGGGTGCTACATGGGATAAGACCATCCCTCCACTTGGTAACATACCAGAAATGAACAGCCTGGGTACACTCTGTGCACAGAGGGATTTTTGTAGGAATTTCTTTCTTTCTTTATTTGGTGTTTAACGTCGTTTTAAACCACGAAGGTTATATCGCGACGGGGAAAGGGGGGAGATGGAATAGAGCCATTTGTCAATCGTTTCTTGTTCACAAAAGCACTAATCAAAAATTGCTCCAGGGGTTTGCAACGTAGTACAATATATTACCTTACTGGGAGAATGCAAGTTTCCAGTACAAAGGACTTAACATTTCTTACATACTGCTTGACTAAAATCTTTACAAAAATTGACTATATTCTATACAAGAAACACTTAACGAGGGTAAAAGGAGAAACAGAATCCGTTAGTCGCCTCTTACGACATGCTGGGGAGCATCGGGTAAATTCTTCCCCCTAACCCCCAGGGAGCTGGTTTAGGGTATGTGTCCAAGTGGAGGGATGGTCTTGCCTCACGTAAAAAGCCAGGTCAGATCTGAGACGGTCAGCCAAACAATTTTCATGACAATTACTAGTGTGCCATTAACCAGATCATGCTTTGGACTACATTACTTTCCTTTGTACACCCTCACGCTTGACTCAACTTTAACCTGACCTCAGCAGGTGAGCACACCTACATTCCTGCAAGTATGGTACACACTTGGACAAACACAGAAGTCTGCTGTGACATGTGCACATACAGACAGTCACTGTAGACATACTACAGTGGAACCCCCGTTTTAACCCTCACACTGGTGCAATTCTGTAACACATGTTACATAGCCACTGGTGAATTAACTTTCTTTCTTTCTTTCTTTATTTGGTGTTTAACGTCGTTTTCAACCGGGTGAATTAACAGAGAGAGAAAAATAAAGACAAACGGTCATGTAGGTTTTCGCATCCATGGGAGGTAATCGGAACCGACCAAACAGACTGGGTCAGTAGCGCGACATATGTCGTGACAACCAGGTGACAGTATACGTAAAGTAGCGCGACATATGTCGCGACAACCAGCCTAAGGGTTAAGACTTTAAAAAATCTGAGAATATCAGGTCTCAAAATGGAGGAAGTCTTACATTTTACAGACGCTATGATCAGAAAATCTCAAAAAGCAAGGTCTTAAAAAGGAGGGAGTCTTAAATTGGGGGGTCTTAAACAGGGGGTTCCACTGAACTCAGATTTACACTGCAAACTGTGGTGAGCGCAGTTTCAATGCACAAACCTACATGGATTATAATTAGGGATAAACAAAATAGTCTCCCATAAACAAAATTGAACACACAGTCACACACACAAATTCCCTCCCCTTCCTTTTCAAAAAGTACAACTAATTCATGATTATCAATGATGTTTCCTAGTGAAGGAAACACAACAGGTACTATACATGACTGCAAGGATGTTGTGATCACTGGGTAGGTGGAACAAAGAACCATTGCGCCTGCAAAGCATTCACATGTTAAAACACCTACAGAAAAACAACTCTAACTTGCTCAATAGCTGGTGGGGTCTGAAGTTCATCATAAATCTTTTTCTTTATTTGGTGTTTAACGTCGTTTTCAACCGTTCAAGGTTATATCGCGACGGATCATCATAAATCAAGGAGAATCATTCGGTATGAGAGTTCTAAGATACACACTAAGTTACAATCACAGTTAAATGCACGAATTATGAATAATCAACATATTCTTTGTGCAATCTCTTTAAACCATCTCCTTTTCTCTCTTTCTGCAACTTCTCTTTTATTCCTTGTTATTCCATTATTTCTTTCTTTTACTTCTCCCCTCGTCTTTCCCATTTCTCTTTTCTTTCAACTCCTCTTCTTTACCCCATTTCTCCACTTATACCTCTTTGTCTCCTTTTAACAGAACCCTTCTCTTCTTTATCCTTTAATTCCTCCATTCCGTCTCTCTCTTTGTCTGGTTTACTCTTACACCCTCCTCAATGTTTCTCTACTCCTGATCCCTCTTACCTACCTCCCCCCCCCCCCCCCCCCCACACTAGTTGCTACTATAACTTTCATAGTCATACTTTTACTTGAACCCTTCTCTTATTTATCCTATCATTCCTCTAATCCCTCTCTTTCTCTGGTTTACTCTAACACCCTCCTCTATGTTTCTCTACTTCTCCCCCCTCTAACCCCCCCCCCCCCCCACCCACCCCCCCCCCCCCCCCCCACACTAGTTGCTACTATAACTTTCATAGTCATACTTTTACTTGAACCCTTCTCATTAATTTTATCCTATAATTCCTCTAATCCCTCTCTTTCTCTGGTTTACTCTAACACCCTCCTCTATGTTTCTCTACTTCTCCCCCCTCTTATTCCCCCCACTGCTCCTCTATTTGCTGCTATAATTGTCATACTCCAACGCCACACCTTTTGGTTTCTTTGTGTTCTCTTTGCTGTTACCATTCTTCTTGTCTCCCTCTCTTCCCTCTTCCTTTCTTCCCAATGCTTTACCCTCTTTGCTGCCTCTTCTCTTGTCTTCCCCACTCCTCTTCCTCTGTCTTCCTTCCTCCTTGTCTTCCTCTTTGTCCTTCCCCTTTGCTATCCTATCTCTGCTGCCTCTGCTTTTCTTTTCTTCCCTGGCCATCTCTTCCTCCGATTCTTCCTCCTCCTCCTCCTCTTCTTCCTCTTCTTCACTCTCTAGCTTCACCTTCTCGCCACGACTCCAACGCTCCGCCAGCGTCCGGAGTTTCTCCCTCACGGAATCGCCTTTGACTGTTCCGATCCAATAGTTGTAGCAGCTCTCCAGCGTACGATCCAGGAGGCCTGTCACGACCGCTTCTCGCAGCATGAACTTCAGGAATGGAACCTTGTAATGTTCCAGTCCCATCTCTCCCAGGCACTTGAGGATGCGAGTGATGCGCAGGTAGTTATGCATGGAGCTGAAACATACAGAATTTTTCTTTTAAGTCAGAAAATCAGCAGGGGTAAGGGCAGGGGTAGCATGCATGGCCTGTACATGTTCTCAGTTTTGCTGTACTATACTGAAGGATATACACCCTAAATTCTCCTATTGGGTATCATATGGCAAAGCCTAGAAAACAGCTGAGACTTTGAAAGATTACCTGGATTGAACACAATGGCAGACATATGGACACAACCCTGAACACACACACACACACACACACACACACACACACACACACACACACACACGGGCGCATACAAACACGTACAATGTACATAGATATACACACATGCATGAAACACAGACAGAGATAGACAAACAGAAAGGCACACATAAATGAGAACGCATGCAAATACACCAAACTTACTGATTTAGATGTTGAAAACGCTGCTCGAAGTTCCCTGCTCTTTTTACTGCTCCTGTGTCTCGGTTGGCAAGCACAATCCCATAGAAGTTGAGCATCATTTCATACGACTTTATAAAGCGTTCAATAGCAGCAGGATCATTTTTGATAGCCTGCAAAGAAAAGAAAAGAAATAAAACGTAAAAAAACATGTTTGTTTTTTCTTTCTTTTCTGTTGTCAAATTTAAAAACCGCTAGTACATGTACTGTATTCTTATACTCTATTGTTTTTACATTCAGTAAATATTTGATTTTCAGTAAATCACTGGGCCTTTCTATTAGAGGGAGTTACTGCAGTGACATTATTTCTGAGCAACCAAGGTACCCAGTCAGAACAGTAATCAAAGCAGTACAAAATAAAGGGACATAATTTTTCTTTTGTTGTGTTTGCTAGGCCTTATTTAAGAGTTTGAAAACTGGGAGTAGTGTGTGTGTGTATTTCTGTCTGTGTGTGTTTGGTGTGTGTGATGGGGGAGGGGGGGGGGAATAAGTAGAGGTTACATGCCGAGTCTCAGTGATTATTAAAAATAATGGTCGAAGTTAGCGGATCATGAAAAATGCGAGCTTCAGCGAGCTTTTTCATGACCGCGAACTGAGACCATTATTTTTAATAATCACTGAGACAAGGTGTGTAACCTCTTTATTCCTCCTTTCTTCAGTTATTCAAAGAAAACAGGAGTTTTTGTGCGAAAGTTTGATCGAATCCGAATCACTCAACCAGTCAACCTGCGCAGGCGATCGATTAATGCGCGGTTGTATAGTTCCGTGCAAATCATTCCATTCTGTTAACACTTCTTTTCAGTTTCCCTGTTTTGGACTAAAATCAAGTACAAAGATATGCTGTTATTCTGCTGTGGCGGTAAAGGCAGATATTGTGTGTTCTGTTTATGTTTTAGTATCGCTTAGGATAATGTTCTTTCGTCAAATGGGACTAGCAGACGAACTTTTGCACCCGTGTTCCAACGTTAATTACTGTATGAAGTTCAGTTTTCTGGGGAAAATAGTGTATGAAACCGCTTTATGTTGTTTAAATTGATGAGATGTGTGCATTTGGTTGCGTGTGATCTGTTTATAAAATGAAATATTGTTGAAAACTGACCGTCGGATTGCAGTCAGTGTTGTTGAAGAAACTGAGTGAAAAGAAGGGGAACTACTCTTGTCGCTAGACAAAGTATGAGTTACTTGCCTTGGGAATTTGCTTGTGATGAACGTTTGTGCACGGCAGATCTAGATTCAGAAAACAACCGAACTCATGGATTTTATATGCAGATTCATGTGTTCAGGCCTGTAGTTGTTAATTTAAATGCGGTATGTTTGTATTGTTTGCTCCAGAGATGTATACCGTACTTTCCGGGTGACAAGGCGCTACAGCGCATAAGGCGCACCCCCTTCTTTTTAACAAAAATTGTAATCCAATCACCCATTGGGCGCAGGGGGCCGATAGGGCGCACCAAAATTGAAAAAGTATACCGGTAACAAACGGTCGAAGAATGAAAATAAGCCGCACATCAAAGGAAGAATACAGAGTGGAAATGACCCCGTTTTTGCCATGAGAGGTGGTTCCCCTGTCATATCTGAGAGAGGAAACACTTCCTGCACCGGGGTCAGTGACCGAGTTTAACAGAGTGGAAATATGTGTGCTCTGTGTGTGAGGCGAGATCAAAGGCAGGTCCATTGTGATAGCTGGGTGGCTTGAGAGCTCGAGGAAACTTGGCCAGGGCAGTACCTTGTAGCTGAAACATGCATTATCACAAGTTGTTTGACTGGTACTCAGGCGGTCTCTTTGATTTTTTTCGTATTTCATACACGGATTAGGCGCTTCGTTATACAAGACGCAGGGGTCGAACTCGAGGAAAAAAGTCGCGCCTTATGACCCGGAAAGTACGGTACTTCGTACTTATAGAGCGTTCGGAACTTTTCAGTCGCAAAAGTAGTACCGAAACAGAACAGCTTCTCAACCCATTGCACTATCGAGGATTCAGGCTGTTGCTGGCTCGTTATTTGTTTGGTTGCTGGGTCATTATCGAAAAATAACTAGCTCTACAAGTTTACAGAGGTAAAGAAGCAGAGGGGGGAATAATAATTAATACTCAGCCTGACAAACTTAACTGGTCAAAATCTAGACACAGAACAAAAGTTAGGAGCAAGATGCAAACCTCAGCTTCATGAAGTTGAAGTTCCTGTGCATGCCAATTCATGCCACTCTCACGAATGGGAAACAACCTGCAGAGAAAAAGAAGGATACAATTAACTCAAACTTTCAGCCTATGTGACATCTAACCCAATACACATTTAATACCAAATCTTTTTTTGCACTCGCCGATAATAACCGGAAGAGAAAAAGAATGATTAAATTTGGTCATTATTTCAGCCTAGACATCGCATTCAAATTACTACAGTAATACCAAATCTGTTTTTTCTTCTGTATAGAAAATACCCTGCAGACCCAAAACAATTTCAACCCATAAGACACACCCTAATAATTCATTCCAAGTCTTTCTGCACAGAATTCAATTTGTGTGAGGATCTTCTTTTTTAATTTATTCATCTGCAAAGCAATTTCTAATACACTAACATTGTTCCCGGATGTGCACACAGACACACACACAAACACAACCAACCAACCTAACTTTTAAATGAAATGCCAGAGAAAGAAAATGTTGTGGTAACTCACCACTGAATGAAGCCATGATGTCTCTCTAGACGCTCATAATCATTCCACCAGTTCTCATGAAACTCGTCAATGCTCACTCCTGCCCACAAGAAGAGACTATGTTCAACTCCCGAACATAAACTTTCAACCAACAAACCTTAACAACTGAAACAAGCAACAACAAAATAGGAACAAAGAAATAAAGAAATTCCAGAAATCCATCAATGTAGGCTCTTGTATGAATAGAGAGTACTGGTAATACAAAATTCAATATTTTGGTGTGCTGGTGTTTTTTTGTTGGTCTCTTAGAGAGAGAGAGAGAGAGAGAGAGAGAGAGAGAGAGAGAGAGAGAGAGAGAGAGAGAGAGAGAGAGAGAGAGAGAGAGAGAGAGAGTGAGAGAGAGAGAGAGAATACGAGAGAGACAGAAAGAGATCGAGAGAGAGACAGAGAGAGAGAGAGAGAGAGAGAGAGAGAGTTCATTTTTAGAAAATAATAAACAAAATACCGTCTGGTTTTGAAGGGATCCTTCCTTTGTAAAACAGCACATTCAGTTTCTCTCTTGGATTGTCTCTCTTGCCCTGTAACACAGAAATGGAAAACATGATGGTTGTTGCTGATCTAAAACAAAAGACTAAGACACACAAAAGAAGTCACTGAATCAAGGGAACTAATTTCACACAAATCTATCAACTCAGCTGAAAGCTCTTGCATATATATGCAGAGAAAGCAGACAAACAAAAGAACTGTGTGATTATCTTTTAGTCAACTTTTCAAAACAGTATCGTATTCCTGTACATGTGTGTGCAAGTATTCTACACAAAATTCGATTTTGTTGTTGAGGTCTTTACATTTTGATTTTCTCTGAAACGAAGAGAACTTTAACAGGATCTGAAGAATCTCAAACAGAATGAGGCAGAGCGATGTTAAGATATCAAATAACCAAAGGGAAGTAATCGCTCTTAATGCATACGACATGTGTAATAGAGTAAGCGAGAGTTGTACGGAACCTTTTCTCCTGGCACCTGGGAGAATAACAAGCATTGAAATGAACAAGCGACTTTCATCCTCAAAAAAG
Source organism: Littorina saxatilis (assembly GCF_037325665.1). NCBI lineage: Eukaryota > Metazoa > Mollusca > Gastropoda > Littorinimorpha > Littorinidae > Littorina > Littorina saxatilis. The sequence continues at coordinate 40,899,940 of NC_090251.1, read as the reverse complement.
GATGATCACCGCAAGCTCATATGCTCATCATTCTCTAAGGCACTCCAACAAACACCTACGTACACAATCATATACAAGAACCAGCTTTTATTCTCGACAGGACTTAGTCCTTAGATCAAGACTGGTTTAAACAGAACAAACACACAAACACACACATTGTTACAGGGTCGTCTCGAAAGTATCAGTTAGAATCTCAAACAGAATGAGGCAGTGCGATGTTAAGATATCAAATAACCAAAGGGAAGTTCTCTCAGGTGCCAGGAGAAAAGGTTCCGTACAACTCTCGCTCACTCTATTACACATGTCGTATGCATTAAGAGCGATTACTTCCCTTTGGTTATTTGAGGATCTGAAGAACCAAAATGCTGTCATGTTGATGCATTGCGGTACCTGCGATGAGAGGACACCCTTGGGACTAGCCAATGGTGTTCCTGCATTGCAGGTAGGCTTTTCATCACAAGATGGAATTCCCCCCCCCCCCCTCCTCCCCCTTTTTAAAAAAAAACTAATTTGAGACTTCCCCCTTTTAAAACCTTACCTTTTCAGATTTTCTGTTCATAACCTCTGTCAATGAGCCTCCATTTTAAAAACTGATTTTCACACAGTTTTGTACGTGTTAAAATGGGCGTTCACTGCACAGGGGACAACACCAAGTGTGTCTTCTCATCGTTACGGCTTGATATTACAGGGACCAAAGCTAATGACGCAAGCGCTGATGCAGGTAATCCACAAGGTTTTCACGGTTTCAAGCTGCTGGGATATGATGGGAAATATTGTTTAGCTGATCTTACGGGGTATCCACTGCGGTACATCTGTGTGTCATTGTCACTCCACTGCCTCTTCAGATGTCCAAGCCCTGTTCGTTGCACCGGTGAAGGCCTCAAGTTGTATTCCTGTTTGAAAACAGCAAATCACAAATAATCAGAACTCATACTTAACGGTCATGAAATCGAACGCAGAAGAAGAATAAGAAGAAGATGAACTGATACTGAATACTGCCTCAGAGATTTCTATTTCAAAATGATACAATCACCAGACAGCATTTTTTTTGTGGAAAATGCTAAGGTGATTGAATAAATTTTGGAACATAATGTCATTACACTTACAGAGTGACAGAAAGCTTGCAATCTTGTGCTGGTGATTCTCAACCCAAATGCTAGGGAGTAACCATTTTCCATAACTGGCCAGCCATGGTATTTCTGGTTCTTACACTCACACACACACACACACACACACTTACAAACCATCCCTTTCTCACACAAACATGCAGACATGTTGTTCTCAGGCTTTCGTCTTCAGTCTATGATGAACACTTTTTTGACACTTTGCTCTGAACTATGTATGGTCGATGGTCCGATAGTTTTGACATTTAGATTCATCAATTTCCCTACCAAATGGATAAAGTAAGGTCATTTTGTCCTATACGTAGTATTAATTCAGGTCCAACTCACCTACTATCTTCTGATTCTTGGAACAACTTGTGCAGCTGCAGATAAATCTGTCTAATGATCATATTATTTGAAGCTTCCTTTACATTTCTGGTCCTTCTATCTCTAGTTCTAAATATAGTTTATCAACCTTATAAAGCCTGTGTTTTCAAAGTTGCCATAAACCTGCAGAAAAGGATTCTTGTAAGACCAGGAGAGAGAGAAAAACCAACCTTTTTAGGCTGAGACGCAGCATTCCTCTTCCCCTTCTTCCCCTGGCCGGCTGGGCGCCATGGCCTTTCGTCTTCATCTTCACTCGAAGTCTGAAAGCACATACATATTTATATGCATTCACAGATTCACACACATATTCTGAGAAAGAGAGAGAGAGAGAGAGAGAGAGAGAGAGAGAGAGAGAGAGAGAGAGAGAGAGAGAGATAGAGAGAAAGAGAGAGAGAGAGAGAGAGACTCACAGACACACACACACACACACAGCAACGTACTTACACACATCACTGTGACTACTATGATGAGAGAGAGGGAGGCCATTTTTGTTTTTATTGTGCTTGGGGGAAACAACGTAGTAAGATGAAGTCATAATGTCTCGATACTCAATATAATAAAGTGTTCTATGTCTATGTCTCGATACTCAATATGATGTCATTTGCGTGTTCCAGACTCATTATGACGCTCTGCGATCAATGAGAAGGCGGAAAGGATCTGTAAAGTCTAAAGTTTCAAAACCTGCTATCTTTTCACCAAATTTGTTCATTTTGAGCGTTATTCCCACGCAAACACAATAAAACTATCTTTTCTTTATTAAAAAAATGACAAGGAATAGACGAACGTTCAATTTATAAGTCTTGTATATAAAACACGGAAAGTGGCTATTTAACAGTTTTCTTTAATTTCAAGCCTATTTTTCAATCAAACACAACAAAACCATATATTTTCGGATACAGGAGAAAATAAGGAATACGATATCGTTTTTGTAATCTAAATTCTGATTTTTTTTAAAAGTGACAAAATTGGCAAATTTTCAATGAACATTACATAAACAAATTTTTAAGGTACCAAGCTGATAGCAATCCCATAGCAGCGTTTAACCTGGGAGAAAAAGGCAATGGGACATTTGTCCCCCTCAACTAAATTCCGATGGGACATAGTCGAAGGCAAGAAGCGCCAAAGTAAGAGGCATGTACGCGTTTTGATCAAAGATGCAAAATGGTGCAATTCGGTGCGAGAATTAGCCGCTATATCATGTTATCTCTGTGTGTGTGTGTGTGTGTGTGTGTGTAAAGTGTATATTTGGTGGCGCAGTGGTACGTATTCTCAATGCGCCCTTTGACGCACTGAATGGAATTGTGATGGGACATTTTCAAATTTAATGCGCCAATGGCGCAGGGCGCACTAGTAAATGAAACCCTGCCATAGTTCCGATAGGTCGAAGGTTGAGTGACAAACAAGAAAATTGATGAAAAAATGAAGCCATGACAGTGCGGGCTCAACTTTTGCAAACAGGCAAACATGATGTCATCAAATAGCGCTAAGAAAAATCGGAGAAAACGACACATGCAAATGCTCTCAAAAATATGTAAACCAATGTTCATCAAAATACGTCCAGTAGTTTTTGAGATATATATATATATATATATATACTGTTCAAAAAAAGAAACGCATAGTTGCTACTTGCCAAATTTGTTTTATTTTTCGAAAAAATTAACAGAAAATCCAGTATTTAGATTATTTGTTTGAAATTTGGTATGGACACAGTTGAATGCACACACAGTTCATTTGCATCTTCAAATCAATCAGTCAATCAATACGATTGGGTGCCGAGGCTGTCAAGTCAGTAGGGGGTGTGACTGCCTTGAGCAGCAACAACTGCCCGGCACCTTCTGGGCATGGACTGGATCAGATGCCGGATATCTTGCTGTGGGATGGTGTCCCACTCCTCCTGAAGTGCCTGCAATAGATCGCGGTGATTTGCCGGCGCTTCTTCTCGCCTGCGCACACGTCTGTCCAATTCATCCCAGAGGTGTTCTATCGGGTTCATGTCTGGCGACATGGATGGCCAGGGAAGCACCTGGACATGGTGGTCGGTGAGGAACTGGGTGGTGAGTCGTGCTGTGTGCGGGCGAGCGTTGTCCTGCTGGAATATGGCATCCTGGTCAGCCAGAAGAGGAAGGGCGTGTGGGCGCAGAATTTCCTCCACGTATCGCTGGGCAGTTATGCGCCCTTGGACGTGCACCAGGGTGCTCCTTCCAGCGGTATTGATCGCCCCCCACACCATGACGCCTCCACCACCATGAACGGGTGCCTCATCCACACAGTTGGGCGCGTAACGTTCGTTTACTCTCCGGTAGACCCTCCTCCGACCATCATGTCGCTGGAGCAGGAAGTAGGACTCGTCGCTGAACCACACGTGTCTCCAGTGATTCCGGACGGTCCAGCGAAGGTGCTGGTTGCCCCACTGCACTCGGTTCTGGCGATGGCGGCGGGTGAGGACAGCTCCTCTGTGAGGTCTGCGAGCTCTCAAACCAGCTTCATGCAGGCGGTTCCGCACGGTCTGGTCCGATAATCGGTGTGGCCCGGGGAGAGCCTGGACAGAAGATGAGGCCGACAGGAAACGATTCCGGAGGTGGCGGAGCCGTATGAAGCGGTCGTGAGCAGCAGTTGTCGCCCTTGGTCTTCCCGCTCGTGGCAAGTCAGCAACGGAGCCAGTGGCTTGAAACCTGACCCACAGTCTACTGATGGTGCTCTGGGACACGTGGAAGTGCCTGGCGATTGCACTTTGACTTTGGCCTGCTTGTAAACGACCCAATGCAATTTGGCGGTCTTCTCTGCTCAATCGGGCCATCTTTCGTCGCTGAATTGTCGTCTGATTTCTTTGTGGCGAACAATCCGCTTTTATGGGTTTTGGAAGACATGGTGAGAGCTCAATATTCCCCGAGTTTCACGAGATTACACTGAAGCATGACGAGTGGTCATGCCAAATGAGCAATTTTGACATTGTAGCCACTGATAACGCATGCGTCACGTGCAGAGCTCACTTGTGGCAATGGACGAAAGGTCGACGACCAGATAAACATTTTCTGCAGTTTGGTGGATATCCTTGTAGCCATATAACTAAATTAACCAAATATTACAAGCTATGCGTTTCTTTTTTTGAACAGTATATATGCTCTCCACACACACACACACAGACAGACAGACACACACACAAACACATACCTAGGGAGACAAACCTCACTCTCTGCTCTTGTTAAAACATTCACTCATTACTTGACTGAATGTTAAAGATTTAACCAGCTAGCTATTGCTCTCAAACTGAAAGTGACTTACTGCCATCATAAAATAAACATAGTAGTAGTAGCGTAACTTCAAAGCTTTCTTTGACACTGCTATCAGTAAGGTGTCATCAAAAATGTGAGCAACAGAAAAAAACAACAACAAATTCTGAACAGATCAAAACATGCAGAATTAACTCACTGTCCCTCAACATTCAACTTTACATTGCAAAATAAAAGCCAATATTTATACTTACGCCTTGGCATTTCTGCTTCTTTGCTGCGCCAAAAACACAGCCCATAGTTTTGCCTGCTCCCTTTTTATTTTGACTCTCTTTGTCGCTGTCAGCACTACCATCAGAGCCAGACTTGTTGAAGTCAGTGTCAGTATCAAAATCTTTGTCACTGTAGTCTACAAAGTTACGAGCATTCTGTTCAGCAGACTCGAGGGCATACTCTTGAGTTTCATCCTTTTCTGCCTTATTTACTATTTCTGCATCATCCTTGGGTTCATCAACTTCAATGGGTTCGTCTGTGTGTTCTGAGTTTTCTCCCTTTGGTGGTGTGTCGTAATTCTTTCCAGTTTCACTTTCTCTGCTTTCGGTCTGTTCAACTTCAAGTTTTGGCTCATCTGTACTCAGGCTCTTTTCTGGTTTACTGTCAGCAGGTTCTGAAGGAGCAACCGTACCAGCATCACTTACATCTACGTCAATGTTGACAAGTTTCGGGGAACCGGCCTCTCCAAACTTTTGGTTTGATTCCAATTTCAGTGTGCTTTGGTGTGCTTCAACAGTCTCAGATACCGTCTCTTTATCTGCAATGTTTTCGTCTCGACTATTCTCACCACTTATGTCACACTTAATATTGTTGTTGGAACTCACAGGAACAGCAGACGTCGATTCCTTGGACAGATTATTGTCAGACACGGAACTACTTTCTGTTGTTCTAGTTTCGGTTTCGTCGGGATCAGTGCTGATGTTGTAGACCTTTTTGGGAGGGAATTTTTCATCGCCAGGTTTGTTAACATTTACGTTATTACTCATAGACATTTTTAAGACAGTAAAAATGCATATATGCAGCCAGCTCAACGCGAGATTCTTTGAAAATCTTCATTTACTGCACCAATACCGAGAACTTGCCTTCTACTTCCCTTGCATGATGGCGTAATGCTGTCTAAAGATAACTACAAACGGGTTGTTGCCAAGCATGGAATTTGTGCTGTTTGAAGATTGTACAAATAAATGCATTATTTCCCCATTAACTCGAGTACAACAGCTACGTTTATGCAAATTAATTAGTCATTATTTGTTTTTGTAACATTATACTTGGTATTTTTATCAGTTATGGTGGTTAGTAATCTAATTTTATGTAATTCTTATATTAAACATACTGACTAAGCTAGATATATTATTTTTAGTTTCTAAGAAGTCTTCAGGCTGCAATCGTCATATTTGTTCATATAATCAGAAATTACTTTAGTTGTTCCATTAAATTTTGTACGTCACGTTTACACCAAAATACAATGGGTTGTTACGTCTTTGTTTGTTCAAGTGTTGTTTTTATTCGAAGGCAAAAGAGTAGCTTTTCAAAGATGGCTGCGCCCTAGTCGACCTTCGGTCAGACGAATAGTGAAGTTTTCAGTGTGGTTAATCTCAGCATAATGGTCGTGGATTTGAATCTCTGACGAAGTATTAGTTTGAACGGTCTTAACACATCACGATGTTGCGGGTTTCTGGCTGCTTGCACAGTATACGCTTTCCAGGCAGCGTTGCGAAGTCTTATTTGCAGACTTTGGACGCAACTTTCGCTTCAACTCGTCATGTAATCCGCACAGTCTTTCCGACATTTAGAAGAGGGTGAGTTTAACTGATTCACTTTTTTATTTTTTTATTTTATGATGAATATAGCGGAGGAGTGGCAGTTCCCTGATTTATCCCAGCGAGAGGCTCCTTGCATCACTGAATGAATCTCAAAATATTTATCAGTCTTACTCTTACTCTTAGAACTTATTGTTCAGGATGAATACTATGATCGAGTAAGATCGAAGCATCACCTCCCCAGTCCCCAGTTTCTTATAGGAGAGGTGTGTTTCCGATGAAAAGACCAAGAAAATTATGGTTGAGAAAAAAAAAAATTTTACGTTTGTTTTTCCATACACACTAACACAGGCGCCTAACTACTTGTGCGTGTGGCTTTTTATTGGCCAAAAATCATGTGATTGTGATCTGTGTCCCCTGGATGTTGGAGAAGTATAAGTACTACAGTGAAACCCGGCTATATTGAAGTAGGCTATATTGAAATCCCGGCTATATTGAAGAATTTTTCAGGTCCCGGCTGAAGCTCTACTTTTTCTTTGTTAAAAAATGTTGGCTACATTGAAGTCGGCTATATTGAAACAAAAATTCAGCCCACAGGACGTTTTTACCTGGCTATATTAAATGTTTGCTCCAAAGATTTGTTTAACTTTTTATTTTTAAGAACAATGACTGCGCGGGCGTCGAATGATATGACACGCCTCTGTCAGCGCAATCAGTTGAGGAACGGGAGGTTAAACAAGTTACCCCCACTGTTCATCACTGTGTCGTATGATGGATGTGGTGTGTTGTGTGATGTGTGCAGAGTGGGGGGGGGGGGATGTGTGCAGAGTGGGGGGGGGGGGGAAGAAGAGGAGGTAGGCAAGTCACCCCCACTGTTAATCACTGCGTCGTATGATGGATGTGTTGTGTTGGGTGTTGTGTGCAGAGTGGGAATGGGAGGGGTGGGGGGGAATAGGAGGTACACAAGTTACCCCCCCCCCCCCCCCCCCCCCGATGTTTATCACTGCGTCGTATGATGGATGTGTTGTGTTGTGCGATGTGTGCAGAGTGGGGATGGGGATGGGGATGGGGGGGGGGGGGGGGGGGGGGGAGGGGGGAATAGGAGGTACACAAGTTACTCCCGCTGTTTATAAATAAATCGTATGATTGATGTGAACAACGCAGGAAACTTAATTACATCCTGCTCTCCCTCCCCCCCCCCCCCCCCCACTCCCCCCTTTCTTTTTCAGCACTGCGAGTTTGGGGGAGGGGGAGGGAGTAAGAAGAGGAGGTTAACAAGCTACCCCTGCTGCTCATTACTGTGTCGTATGATTGATGTGAGCAGGGGGGGGGGGGGGGGTGAGTGGATGAAGAGGAGGTTAAACAAGCTACCCCAGCTGCTCATCACTTTGTCGTATGATTGATCTGTTGTGTATTATGATGTGTGCAGAGTGAGGGGGGGGGGGGGGGATTGGAAGAAAAGCAGGTTACACTGTGACAAGTTACCCCCGCTGTTCATTACTGTGTCGAATGATTAGTGTGTTGTGTTGTCTGATGTGTGCAGACTGTGGGGGGGGGGGGGGGGGGAGGGGAAGAGGAGGTACTTAAGTTACCCCCACTGCTCTTTACTGTGTTGTAGGATCGATGTGTTGTGTTGTGGGATGTGTGCAGAGTTTGGGGGAGGGGGAGGGAGTAAGAAGAGGAGGTTAAACAAGCTAACCCTGCTGCTCATCACTGTGTCATATTATTGACCTGTTGTGTATTGTGATCATGTGTGCAGAGTGAGGGGGGGGGGGAATTGGAAGAAGAGCAGGTTACACAAGTTACCCCCGCTGTTCATCACCGAGTCGTATGTCAGCGCTGGTAACTTGTGTACATCCTCCTCCCCCCCCCCCCCCCCCCCCCCCCCCCCCCCCCCCCCCCCTCCTTTTTTAGCACTGCGTATCGGACCTGCACATCTTAGGGACTTTGCTTGTTCGTTTGTTCGTTTGTCTGTTTATTTTTGTGTGACAAATGCTTCATTTGGCGTCGATCTGATACTGTGAATGGCTCTGTGGGTTTGTGTGTGTAAGGGAGGGGGGGTGTGCGTGAGTGTGTGTCCGTGTGTGTGTGTGTGTGTGCAGAAAAAAGCAAGGAGGCTCGAAGAACAACAGCCAACAGGTGAAAGATTAATGGGAATATATCTCACATCAAACCAATGTGTGGACACGGAAATAAGAACGTATAGTGAAAAAAAGTTCGGTTATATTGAATTTCTGAAGGAACAAGGAGGGAAATTCAATATAACCGAGAATTGCCTATATAGAAGTTCCGGCTATATTGAAGGTCTTCCTGGGTCCCATGCCACTTCAATATAGCCGGGTTTCACTGTATAAGTATAACTTTCCTTGTAAAGTCTGGAAAATTCAGTTGCGTAATTTTATTTTTTTATTTTTTTGAAGGGTCAATAAAATGTCTGGGGTTGGGAGAAAAAAGTAGATTTGGTTGGGGAATCACTCAATCAGAAACATTGAATTTGGTGTTGTTGATAGATATCAAGCATAAAAACATAAAATGTAACAATCCACCTTGATTGTTTTATCTCCAGATTTACAAACAGGGGCCTATGCTGCAAAGCCAGCAAGAAAGCACCAGCACCCTCACCCAAGTCATTCTTTCAAAGTCTATTGTCCGGAAGCACCACCACCTCTGGGACTAAATCACAACAGATCAGGCATTTTCAGACTCTCAGGACAGCATGGCAAAATGCCCTCAGGACACATAGGACTAGAAATGGTCATTCCCAACTATGCCAAAGCAGTGTTGCTGTGATATGCCCTCTGCTGACAACTTTAGGGGTAGGTGGTTTGTGTTGGCAGAAAGGTGTGCGTTCGGCAGACTGCAAGGCCAAGGATGGGAGGAATCGTCTGGTTGGCAGCCAGAAGGAGGAGGAGAATGGAGGAAAAGAGCCTCCGTTTCCGTGGAAACGACTTTGGGGTCTGCTTTGGAAAGACATGTGGTATCTTCTTCTGGCTGTTCTGGTAAGTAAAGAACAGACTCAGCGATGAAGAGAAACAACCGCATGTGCACAAACGGATGCACATGTGTGCACATACACAATCACGCATGTGCACACTCACATTTAAGTGCCATCACAAGCAGTCTGAGGGAAATTAAAATGTTAGAGGGAGGGGTGCATTTATCACTATAAAAATTAGAACAAAATCATCAGACCCTCTTGAAGTTCCAAGTTCTCGTGACCTTTAAAACATAGCGAAGCATATGGTAAAGAAATCTCGTGAGAGCTGCGAACACTAGATGTACTCAGCGCTCACAACGTTCAAAGCATAACAAAGAGCGTGCAGTACGGATATCTCACAAGAGCTCCTCATATTCTGACAAGGTCTATTCATTCTCTGTTGTGTATTTTTGCAGAGCGCTATTGGCGCTGCCGCGGTTTATTCATTCTCTGTTGTGTATTTTTGCAGAGTGCTATTGGTGCTGCCGCAGTCAACATCCAGGTCCCCATCATGTTGGGAGAGGTGGTGAACGTGGTGTCAAAGTTCACAGCGGGTGCCATTGGCAACTTTGTGGACGAGATGAGGAAACCAGCGCTGAAGCTTGTGGTTGTCTATATATTACAGGTGAGATAAGAAACTGAAGCCCGGGCACTGTGTTTCATTTCAGGCACTCTCTGCTCCAGGCTGGCTCCAGCTAAAAATAACCGGCAAGAACCACCCTCATCCCCCTATTTACCCTCCCTTTCCTTTCCTCCCCCCATTTCCCTCCTACCCGGCCCCATTCACAGTGGCGCCTGACAGACGACTCTTTCTTTGTCTGCAGCTAGCGTGGCCAGCAGCTGCTGTGTTGATAAGGTTCTGTAGCTCGCGCGCTCTAGAGAGAGCCTAAAAACAGTGAGAACGTTTTCTGCACTGTTCAGAATGCCTGATAAGTGGCCCTCTATATACTCCCGCAAGGAAATAGTCTCCATGCGTAGGGTGTAATACTTGAAAGTAGAACAGTGGTTATACATTGTATACTCTTGAGAATAGAATAACAGGTGACCTTTCTTTTCCCTTTTGGAGGTTTGTCAATGACGCCGAAGATGCTTACTCATGGCGGTGTTTTCCAATGTGTCACTGTGTGTGTGTGTGCGTGCGTGTGTGTGTGTGTGTGTATGTGTACATGTGTGTGTGTGTGTGTGTGTGTGTGTGTGTGTGTGTGCGTTCGAAATATATACAAACAGTAGAGTATATCGTATTTACATACATATTATGCCAAGGACTACTAGTAAAAGTCATTGATGGTGCGCATGTAAAATTTGTTTTGCGTTTATATAATTATAAAATTCAAAATAGTGTAGATATAAAATTCAAAATAGTGTAGATAATGTCAGTAACATATAAGAAAGAAAAAAGATCTTACGGCAATACATGTTCATGAAAATTGTTAGCTGCATGTGAATAAAACAAAAAAGCTTACCTCACGGCCCTCCTATACAAGTCTCACAAACTTGTATATATATATAATATACCACAGGAGAAAAAAAAATAGCTCGCGCGCGCTCACCCAAATCCGCTCGAAGTGCCACATGATATTAGCCCCAGACAACACATAGGCGGATAATACATGTATGTCAATCGTATGAAACAAAACATGCCACAATTTACAAGACAGAAAAAAGGCTAAATGAGAGAATTAAAAAAGGTGTTTGCTCTTCAAGTAAATAATTATACCACACCTTACAGATCTGAAAAACACATGTATGCTACAGTTAAATAAACAGGAAACCCAACATCCGAAAGCACGGCACAATCTATAAGAGGACAGAAGACAACACAGTAAACAAAACATCATAATCAATGTGTCACAATAAAAGAACACAAAATATTGGAAAAAAAGACAAAGGTAATCCCTAAGTACACTGATATATACATGTACAACACTTTACAAAATATATATACAAACAACAGAGTATATACAGTCGTATTTAAAAACATATTATAGGCATGCGTATGGTGCGCATGTGAAATTTGTTTTGCGTTTATATAATTCAAAATAGTGCAATTAATGCCTGTAATATAAAAGAAAGAAAAAACGGTCTTTCAATACATGTTCATGCAAATTGTTAGCTGCATGTGAAGAAAACAAAAAGCCTACCTGACCCTGCAACTGTTGGTCAGTAATCCAATAGCAGCACACAAGTCGATTTGAAAGTTTTTCAACACAGTTTTTCACTCGTATTGTTCTCACAAACTTGTATATATACCACAGGAAAGAAAACTCGTCGATCCGACGACAATTTAACGTTTGTTTCATTATCGCAAACAAAACAGAACAGACAAAACGAAACAAAACAACACAGCACAACAGTTGGGGTTGTTATTTCTCTGAGATGCTGAAGAAAAAAAAGATGACGTGCATTGTAATGGAATAGAGTGGGTGTAATTTCAAACTAAACGGTTCAAATGTGAGTGTAAACACACTCTTTACGCGGGATCACATTCCCTCACACGCATATGAACACACACACACACACACACACACACACACACACACACACACACACACACACACACACACACACTATGTACATTTTTAGAAAGAAAAACAAAACAAAAACACAATGTACATTGTTAGAAGAAGAAAAAAAACAATATGTACAATTTTAGAAGAAAAACAAACAACAAAAAACAATGTTTTAGAGCTGTTATTGTGTCAATATGCTAAAGGCCTCAATGACTTTTTATCATTCTTGTTTAGGATTTTGTTTTTGGCGGGGTGTCAAGCAGCATCGGTGAGGTCTTAATTTGTTGCTCTTTCATTAACTGGCAAAGTTGCTGTCCCTTGTTTTTCATGCCCCAAACTCTCCTTTTCAAATTGTTGACGTCAGAATGTATTTTTTCGCCGCCCTGTTCACCCATCAAACCAAGCCCCATCCCCCACCTGTCCATAAACTCTACACAATGTGCTTCAAGTATGTGCTGCTTTGGGATGACATTAACGTTGTCAAGGCACACGTTACCTCTGTAGAACTCCATGTATTCAGAAATAGCTACTTGGATGCCAGGAAGGTCATCTTTCCCAACTGGTTTTGTGTGTGACACAAGCCTGTGCACACTGGAGTAAAGACTGTTCAAACGGGTGTGTTTGTCTTTGATTTGACCTGCAAGGGTGTGCACGCCATAATCATCTGTCAGGATAAATGCCCTTCTTTCTACGCTGTCTGCTACGGCAGTAATCACTTCATCTTTAATGTATTTGTTGCAGTGATTCCCATTGAAGCTACCACCAAAAAAGGCCTGAGGTGTTATGCTATGCTTATTCAAAATCTCAGTAACCCCTGCAACTGTTGGTCCTTCAGATCTGTCGAAGACTGGAAACGTTTTCAGATTAAGTTTCCCTTTTTCTCGGAGATTATACATTTTTCTGACACACCTTCTGAATGCTTCGGTAGTGTTGTCAATCACCACCAAACGCTCTTCACTCAGTTTTATTTTAGAAAGGGCATCTGCTATTTGCTTGTCAAGCTGGTGACACTCATTTGCAAGAAGATCGTGGTGTTTGTTCACAACACCAAGGAGCAAATGAAGGTAAGGCGGCGCTACATGACTCACTTTGACGTCCCATATTGGAGCACGAATGACGTTGTAGTGGTCTTTGGCATGTTTTTTGTCACTGCCAGATTCTTGGTACCCTATGAGGTCTTCTTTCATGTTTCTTAACGTTCTTTTGGGGGCTTTTTCTCTTGGACTCCATTGCATTTGCGTTTTGGAAGTCTTGCACCAAAGACATGGATAACTACTCTGGGCTCCTGACAGTCCATACATTTTTGACTGGAAATCATAATCCCCAAACATAAACACTCGCAGCCTTTTTCCTTTCCACATCATGCCGTTGACAGCACTAACTCCCTCTTTAATAGTGCTGCCTAAAATCTTTTCAAGGTTTTCAGCAGAATCTTTGGCTTCAGTCATCACAACCAACTTTGAGTTCGCATTTGGATTGTGGAGATTTGCTACTTCAAGAACAACTTTAAAACTCCCCCCTCCATGGTCACCCCCGATTTTAACCCAAATTTCATTTTCTGGCAAGGTGTTGTTATGCCATGTTAGCATGTTCTTCTTGTCGTACTGGTCTAACAGATCAGTTACAAAATTGGGCCAGCTGACAATAGAAGACACGGGAATGCCCATAACTTCCTCTTTCTTTGTCGCTTTGTTGATGCATGAGAGACGTAATGTGTAAACTTCTATTTTCCCACAAAGCACTCCCTCCTGAAATTCCCTCTCCTTTTTCTCACACTCCATTTTTATTCCCATTGCCTTGTTTAATTTTCGCAACTGCCTTTGTTTTGCCCAGCTAAGTGACAGTTTGGCTCTAATTTGAGCTGCTGATTTTGAAGAGACGCGTGCCTGTCCCAACCCAGCTGTTTTCAGAATGTCATCCCTTTTGCGCTTTGTAGTGTGCTTAAGTTCAGTGCTTTGTTGTTTTATTATGGCAGCTTCCGTGGAACCGGAAATTTCTTTTCTCAGGTTGGCAATTTCTTTTGCTCTTCTCTTCCTCATTGGAGTAGAAACTAGCGCTGATGACTTTTTCGCTCTCACAATTTTCTTTAGGACAAGTGGCTGTGCTTTTGTCTTACATATCAACGTCTTCTTGTCATCTGACTGTGCCAGTTTCACCCTAACTAAGCCAGTTAAATACTCTTCCTCTTTTTTTGTCAAAGGTGCTTGCAACTGTTCTATTGGGCGGAGTTGGGTTTGTGGTTTGTTTTTTGACAAAACAGTGTTAGTATCTGTTGCTTTCTGTGACTGAGATACAGACTTTGCTACAGGTGTGTTATCGTTTGATTCTGCTGGGGCTTGGGTTTGAAATGATGTTGAAGCAGCTGACACGAGTGTGTCATTGTTAGTACTTGCATCACTCTGACTCTGAGTCTTACCCTTGCGAGATGTCAGCAGGTCAAACAGACGTTTTTTGACGACACGGCTTGCGGTTTTTGTTTCAGGTGTTGAAGAACACTGTGGCTGAAAGGTTTCAACAATAGAATTGCTTGTACAGGCATCAATACTGTCAACACATGAGCTTTTCCTTTGCGGGCTAGCAGCTTTTTCACTGGCTTTTCTTGGTTTCTTACGACTACCAGCCATTTGTTCGGCAAACGTTCTACACACACTACAGTCAGCTACTTCCACTTTGGAGTTGTATTGTGTCCACAACACCTTTGTTTTTTCAAGGTTATTATTCATTGCTTTTGACACACCTTGAGTTGGAATGTTAGTTTTTTTTAGTTGGCTGAGACGAGCAGAGCATGATGTACATACTGTACTTGAGAAAGTGGTGCCATTGGCTTCTTCAGAAACGTGAATACCGTGAAACTGAAACAACACTGATGCGTAGCTTTTGCAATGCCTAATGGTATGATGTTTGTCCTTCGCTGCCTTTGATCTTCTGCCACACGTTCTGCACATAGCATTTAGCCTAAATATGTGGAGATCTTCCGTATGTTGCACTGCCGCCATTCTTAACTGAGACACCTTAAATCAATAAATAGAGTGACTACAAATTAAAAGAAAATGACACAAATAAACAAGCAAAACCATGTACACACATACAGACAGGCAAGAACATAAGCACAACTACAGTCACAACATTAATTTAAGAATAAACACGTCACATGCTTAAGAACAAAAAAGAAGGGGGAAAACACAAAACAAAACAAACAAGATGAAATGCACGACAGTCAACAGAGCTGCATATAATAGCGTACTGTAGCGAGTGCCTGTTCCGAGCGAGAACCTGCGCGTGGGTTAATTCACAAAACTTACCCCACAATACTGCTCCAGAAATCATTCACAAACACCTGGAGCGAAACTTGTTTTCACTCTATCACACAGTTAAGACTAAGTACTTACGGACGGCAAAATAAAAACACAGTCGGTGGCTGTTATCAGTATTCAGTGTGATTATAAACTGATATACAACGCGCAAATTCTGTTTCTTTTAACAGGAACAAAGAACAAGAGCTGAGTGCCAGTGATATTAGTATTCCACAAAATCAAACAAAACGAGTCGAATGGCTGAACTCTAGTTTGCACCAACACAATGCCTGTATATTCAAGTAACAAAATATACAAGATGAACATAATCCCAAGCGTAAGTCACTGAAACGATCCCTTTTTCACACCAAGAATCACGTATTTTTTCAAACTGGCGCCATGCCACACAGCTCCAGAGAAGCCTTTGTTTGCTAGAGACAGCGCGCGAAAGGGAATAGGTCACGGGGCGCGCGCGCGGCACGCTATAGCAGAGCCGAGCCCAGCTCTAAGAACAGTTCAGCTGAAAGTGCAAATCTCGCGACCAAAAGGAACAGTGTGCGGGGGCCCGGGTAGCTCAGGTGGTAGAGCACTGGACTTGTGATCGAGAGGTCGCTGCTTCGAATCCGGGCCGGGACGGACACGGGTCAACTTTATGTGCAGACCCAGAGACGGTATCCATCTCCCACCCCCGTGTCAACACAATGGCACGTTAAAGATCTTGGTCATTCTACCATAAGTGCAGATGGCTGATACCACCTAAACACGCATTCATCAAAAAGCCGTGAGGGCGTAAAACTCGAATCGTATAAACCAATTCATGTCCAATATAGGCAATTAAGACCTGACGGACAATAAGCCCCTTAAAATTTACTATTTTAAACTGAAGCCTTGATGGAGGGGTGAGGGAGAAGAGAAGGTGGATGGGTGTGTGTTATGGGGGAGGGTTTGTAAATTAAGGGGGGGGGGGGGTAAATATGTGTGTCTGTCTGTGTGTGTGTGCATATGAGGCAAAGATAGAGTATATATATTGAAGAATTAGACATATAAAGTAAGTAAGAAATGTTTGTCATGATTGAGTTTATGTGTTGCGTTCTTGCCCTGATGAAGAACTTAAGCGAAATTCCTGTAATATTTATGTTTATAGCATTTTAATATTTCTGTTAGTTCATGCAAAAGAGTTTTGGTTGGTTGAAAATACATGACATAAATCCAACTAATAATAATACCAAGAAGATCAGTGCCAGCATTTGTTTCAAAAAGATCCATTTCAGCTTTATATGAAAGGAAATTGTTAGTTCAGGTAGCTGCACTTAACCCTCGGCTGATAATCAAGGGCCATGCTAAAGATGCTTATTTGCAGGGTTTTCTGACATTCAGTTACATCACATTGTTATCGTTGGCTGATAATCAGGGGCCATGCTTATTTGCAGGGTTTTCTGACATTCAGTTACATCACATTGTTGTCGACGGTGGGTGAGAATCTGGCAGTCAGGCTTCGACAGCAATTGTTCAGCGCCTACCTCAAGCAAGACATCACTTTCTTTGACACTCACAAAACAGGAGAGCTTATGGACAGGTTAGCTTCAGCATACTCTGAAATAAAATATATATGTTAAATAACTTCAGCATATGGAGAAAAATAGGTAAATTAACACAAGATGTATAAAAAAAACTGTGGAGGTTTCTCTTCAGGCCTAAGAAGGGAAGGTTATGATAATGAAGATGGGATCAGGGCTTTGACTTTTCCCCTTAACTTGAGCAACAGCTATTGTGTTTTTAGCATAGGGCCCGATATTTTCACGAGACAAGTATCATGTCGTCGAGTCGAAGACATGGCGCATTATACTTGTTCAAGTCAAAATATGGGTCCATGTCACTATGCTGAAAACATGATAACGTTTATATTGCTGTTCTGATTTATAAATGGAATCTTTCATGGTTTGAAGTTTTAAAGACAGAAACTACATCTGCATGTAACGAAAGATGTTAATTCATGTTAGCCTTTAGAGTTGACAAGCTGTGGTAAGTAGAACTGTATTTGATTTCCATTGTGTGGTGGAGATGAAAACCATGTGTAGTTTGTTTTAAATATATTTCCCCAGAGTTGGACTTCTGTAGCGACAGGGCCTGATGACGGAAATAGGGTGAAGTGAGACTTGATCCAATGAGATATTCTGAATGACACCATATTTTTTTTTTATCAGGATAGCAATATGTATGTAAAGGCGATATTTAAAAGCCATGAACATAAAGCACATACATGTATTAATGCACAGAGGTTTGCAAGCATGACATATAGGTACATGTATAATGGATTTTATCTAAATGATGGGGTCACATAAGTCTTTTTGTACTTTCCTGCATGAGCTCTTGTATGTTTGTGTGTGTGTGTGTGTGTGTGTGTGTGTGTGTGTGTGTGTGTGTGTGTATGTTTGTGTGTGTGTGTGTGTGTGTGTGTGTGTGTGTGTGTGTGTGTGTGTGTGTGTGTGTGTGATGGACTGTTGATTATTGTCCATGGATTTTGTGAGTACAGCTGACTCTTGCTCTTTTTTTTTTTACAGGCTGACATCAGACATTCAAGATTTCAAGTCTTCCTTCAAGCTGTGTATTTCCCAAGGTCTCAAGGCTACGACACAAGTGAGTTTGATGCCGTTTGCTTATTGTAAGTGGGTGACATTTTGTACTTTAGAGAGAAAATCTTTCAATGTTGGGTTTCTAGAGTTGGTTACCACTCACACATTTCAAATCTCATGTTGACTCTCAGACTTATGACTGAATGACTTTGATAATTATATTGGAAGCCATCTAGAATGAGTTAAAAGTCATGGTCTTCTAATGGTATTAACACTTTCTACCCCAGCTATGTTGACCAAGTTTTTTTTAGCCGAGACCTGCTGTGCTGCAGCAGGTCACTCAGAATTGTAGTAACTGTGTAAAAACTGTGTAGCAACACACTGGAATGCAGGCGTTAGATCGACGTTACAGGAAGCGACTGTGGTGACTGTGTGTACGGATATATCCGTACTAAGTCAGATAGAGCCATATGAGTGGGTACGGATATATCCGTACCTGGGAGACAATGAGTTAAAGTTGCTGAGATCTGAGAAACAAAGGTAAGTAACTTAGTAAGCACTCTAAATAAAGACAAACAAGGGTAAGTGAAAGTTATGTGTAACCAGTCTACTGACACCTGAGAGAATAAGAAGTATTGAAATGAACATGCATAGATACTTTCTTGATTCTCGGTCTTAAATGCCCGATTGAAGGTACAGACTGGAACCCCCCTTTAAACTTAAAGACCCCCT